>NW_003206281.1:334900-347146 GCF_000006405.1 Perkinsus marinus ATCC 50983
CAGGAGTTCCTATACAGTGTGGAGTAGGAATATATGTAATCGCTTCCTCAGCTGCTGAGCTCAGGAGTATCCTATACAGTGTTGGAGTAGGAATATATGTAATCGCTTTCCTCAGCTGCTGAGCTCAGGAGTTTCCTATACAGTGTTGGAGTAGGAATATATGTAATCGCTTTCCTCAGCTGTTGAGCTCAGGAGTATCCTATACAGTGTTGGAGTAGGAATATATGTAATCGCTTTCCTCAGCTGCTGAGCTCAGGAGTTTCCTATACAGTGTTGGAGTAGTAGGAATATATGTAATCGCTTTCCTCATCATCAGCTGCTGAGCTCAGGAGTTTCCTATACAGTGTTGGAGTAGTAGGAATATATGTAATCGCTTTCCTCATCATCAGCTGCTGAGCTCAGGAGTATCCAAAACTAATACGAATATCGAGTACAAGAATCAATGAAAATGAGGCGAGAAACTTCACTATATATTATCCCTGTTTTCAGCTTACCATAAATATGCAACCATCGCAATCTGCATATTCGTCGCACATGTTTGCGTTTCGGAAAACGCCGTGAATCTGCCACGGGGAAAAATGCAATGAAAATTTTTTTTACACAAATAATAGCTCACTTTTCTACGAGGTTATTCATTGCGATTTCTCTAGATCTCCATCTGTGTACCGGAGGAAGCTCAGTAGCGTTCTTCCGAATCTCCAACATGACGTTAAAAAACGCCGCTCTCCCGGGGACTGAAATCAGTAGAGGAATATATGTTTGGTTTTCTCACTATTTTATGAAAAATCACACGATTTTGGGTATAAGTATAAAAAAATCAACGATAATTTCGCCAAAAAAATTTCCTCAAAATTCCCATATTCCTAGCAACACATGTAGTTGACCATGTGCATATATTTCCACACGGACTGAAATCAGTGCGGGAAAATTTTGCTGATTTTTTACTCGATTGTTTTTCACATCACAGCCGTAACAACGGCTATGAACATATGTTGTGATGAAAATACCCGTTTGGGAATTTTTGCAATAACATAATTTTGCATATAAAATCTCACCTAAGCATATTTGCACTAAAGTGAAAACTGCTATCCAAATCTTGAACTTCAACGTTTCCTCGCCATCACCATCTTTCCCCATACCGACCGTTTCAGGAGCATATAATCTGAGCTCAGGAATTTTCATGGCAAATTTGCACATGGTCAACTACATGTGTTGGTGACAATATTGGAAATTTCGAGAAAATTTCGGAAAATTCTCGTTGGTTTCTGAATTCTCCTACTCTAGTTCGTATATGCTAAGCTCAGCTGAGAAATCAAAAATATATTCCTCCAACACTGGAGTTTCTTCACCCTAGTGATATGAAAATATATTTCACGACTACTGCATATCACCGCGAATATCGCGTTTTTCACTTCACGTAAAACGGGTAGTCGTGAAATTCCAATGAACAACCAGTCTGCCGAAAAATGCAATGATTGCTTCGCTCCGCCGACAAAAAAATTTGATACTGGCAAACGGAAAATCATTCTTAATTTGCAACATTTTTCAATTTGTTATCAAATCTGGAAGGAGTTTATTTCTCAAAGGCACTTGACACTCTGGACGGAAATTGCGAAGCAAGCGGAGCACATACCGCAACAACAGACACTTCCGCGTTGTGCATGCGTGCAGAATTATTCTGGCTTGACTACGAAGGAGGCCACCAGATAGATCAAACGACTTCTCTATATGCCGAGGTTTCCGTAAAACTTTAATTACGGAAAAATGTCCTACCCGGGGATCGAACCGGGGACCTATGGCAAATTCACTCATCAATCAACAGACGTGGACTGAGTGAGCTCCGCCCCTTCCTCACGAAGGCTTAGTGATAGTAACTATCTCACTAAGTAAAGTTTCATATAAACTGATTATACTTAACTAACTAACTATACTGTTTTTTAACAACATACTATACAAAACTATAAACTGTTTTTTTTCAATTCCTTAAGTTAATAACTCCAACTGCTCATGCATAGTACCAAGTAGTTTTGAGAAGCGGCGTCACTCAGAGTTAGATAACAATGGAGTTTCACGACGACCCGTTTTACGTGAAGTGAAAAACGCGATATTCGCGACGATATGCAGTAGTTTATAAAATGTATTTCTCACTAGTGTTTTTCATATCACTAGGGTGAAGAAACTCCAATGAGAAGAATTTTCCAAATGTGATGACACTTACATGGGAAAAAATATATTTGCCATTAAATAGCATCGCTTTCTAATTTAATGGAGTTTCAGGACTACCCGTTTTACGTGAAGTGGCGTCGCAAAACTCTGCGAAAAAACGCGATATTCGCGGTGATATGCAGTAGTCGTGAAATATGTTTTTCATACCACTGATAAAATAGTACTATATATACATATTAATGATTAGAGACTGTGGTAGATCAGACTAGGCCCTCCCAGGTGCCTGGATGATTTCTTCTATCCATATTACGCGATCGCACTCGCAATGCATGCTAATGAGCTCACTATAAAGCTGAGTAGAACGTTGTACCTACGGAAAAAGGATTAGTTTATTTTCAATGCAAATTTTATAACTAATTTTGTTATTATTGAAACTCTGTAATGTATCGTATAGTCAGCATAGGAGTTTCACGGGCGGCCCTAGTGATATGAAAAATATATTTCACAACTACTGCATATGACCGCGATCATACCACTTCACGTGAAACGGGGAAAAATTCATGCTATATATGCATGTAATGAATACAATGGAGTTTCACAACCCGTTTTGCGTGAAGTAGCGTAAAACTCGGTGAAAAACTAGGCGATATTCGCGCTACACAGTAGTCCTGAAATATGTTTTTCATATCGCGGGTGAAACTCCAATGTTATCTACATCATTTCCATATAAGCTCAATTACATCAGAAAGCCTGCGGTCAGGCGAGGGTCGATCCTGAGGTGGAGTTCAACCATAGCATCGCCTGGCCGTCTCCGTAAAGGCGGCAAGGGTCCATCTTGGTCCATTGGGAGGTAGGTTGAGGGAGGGGTGGTATGTAGTAACGAAGAACTAATGAGGAGAGAGAATTAATGGTCGAACAAGGAAAATACGGACGATTATGCGCCGGGTAAATGAGCGTTTTAACACGTGTAAAATCGCTCGGAATAATCAGCGCAATTGGAAAAATCTTCATGCTGCGCCCAGCCGTTTCGTCACTGAATCAGTCGAGACCGTCACCATGGAGAACGATGAAAGCCGACGTCTTAGACCGCCTGTCAAGAAAGGTTTCAATCGACTCGTCTCAGTTTGTACGCATAGTAGTATTTATCATTCCTATCGCTCCCATCTATTCACCATGTAATATGTACGATTCTTTACCAATGAATGTTTCTAGTTATGTATGCAATGACGGTAATTGTCATTTCTATCGCTTGTAACAAGGATTACTCTTTATAACGGATAGTTTTAATTGATTTCTCAGTCCGTTTTTAGCGTAGAAATTGTTTATTATTTACGTTATTATTTAGCAATCATTTTTCATCGTAGCAATTGTCACTGTCATCGAAATTTCCAATTTTTGAGTAGATGAACATTACTATTATATATTACTCGTTATACAGAGTATAGCTTCAATCTACTTGTCTTAGTCTGTTTATAATGATAGTAATGGCCATTGCTATGACTTCGATCCTTTCAGTAGTAACCATCATTTCTATCGACTTCAGCTTCTGAATAGATCACCGTCATTATGTGCCATGTATTACTCGTTGTAGAGTGTAGTTCCGGTCGACTTGTTCTGTATGTTATGGTAGCAATTATCGCTTCTCTTGGTTCCAACGTGTGACTATTTACCATGCATTAGTCGTTATATAGGATAGTTTCAACCGAGTTGCCTCGTTATGTATGTAATTATCACTCCCATCGCTTTTCAGCTTTTCAAATGACTGTCGAGTCCAAGTACGACGTAAAAGACGACTCTCCCTCGTCGGTGAAGACCTTAGCGACTCCCAGTAGGTGCTTATTCCGGCGTTTTTATTATTTTCTTCACAGGTTCGGTAGCTGAGGATGACGGCGTTTCGGTGACCACGTCTGACAGGAGTAAGCTCGTTATGTCACTCTACTGAGCTTAGGAGTTTGTATGTAGAGTATTGTAAAAACCATCAAAAATTTTCATCAAAAATTTTATGTTCTCTCGCATGTTCACGTATACGAGGCCGTTGCAAACTCGAGTAGAAATGAATAAAGATCAACAAGAAATTCTCCCAAGAGATCCCTAAATTTTCATGGCTTGTCGATTTGCAGGTACGTCCCAACCGAGAAAGCCGTCACCGAGTAGAGACGGAGATTGCTTTGAACATCACGGAGGTAACCAGGCGGCTGATGATCTACTCGAATAATGTCTTTGCAGTTGTCCCTGTACCGACCCATATGCGTTGTGATAACGTGAGAAAGCGTATGCACAACTTGCTTCAGTTCAAGTAGTCGTTTAACTCCTCATTTCTCACATGTATAATTATAATCCTTCGCATCGCTGGTAGAGCGAAGGAACTATTCTAGTCTATTCTCGGCGCATTTTTGTCAGCGGTGATAATCGTTCAATCATTCTGATGAAGTATATATACAAAGTTCGTCAGTGTGATTCGAATGGTACTCCCAGCGCCTCCACTGTAGTTGCCTCGTTGCCGCTACTATACTGCACTAGTGTTGTCTCGTCGATTCTGGTCATACTGTATGCCGTCGTTACGGGCGCGGCTGCGGTGATAGTCTGTTGAGCATATCTAGATGTTGAGTTTAGTTTCAACTTGAATTTTATTGGAAATGAGGCAATTCTGGTTAATTTTTGTAGAAAGTTGTGGGAGTTTCCACAATATAGTGAGGAAGCTGCTGTGTACGAGTTCAGCTGAGCGAAGCAAACATGTATCCCTCCAACACGAGATGTATTAATCCATGGCTATAAGTAGAACAGACAACAAGAGCAATTCTGAAGTGACTGTAAGAAGATAATATCTGATCGAATCGCCATTTCAATCGCTGTTCGACTGGTTAGGTTAATCGCAGGTATAAATCATACCAACTAAACGAAGCTAAACAGCTATGCCGTCTTAGCGAGTTCTCAGTCCGCTCTTATATCACATTACTCTTACAGTATACCCATATTCCATGGCATCGTCATCAGTACTGTACTGTGCGTGCGTTTTTCTTACGCAAATGCGTGGAAAATTCGATTTCTCCGGCAATACGGCGAATATTCGTACAATCTCTCAGCATAACGGAAGTATCCATATAACAAGTATACACTAGGAGTTTAATCGGCTAAATCGATCTTCCGATCGACTTATTGAGGCGCGTGCTAAAATGACCGTGCGCAGGCGTGCAACTTTCTTAAGCAGCACAACATCACTGGAGCATGGAGAAACAAATAGGATGGGAATTCATGTATCATGCTTTGATATGAACATCTCCACATGTGAGAACACGTTTCAGGCGGTTGTCAACGGATTCTGTGAGCGCCTGTATCTTGGATGAGTCACAGTCTTGGCAGCGGCCTCGATGACATGCCATAGGAAGTCCACGTTAAAAAAGGCTTCCTTATACAATTTCCTGAGAAGAGTTATAACACTCCTCTGAGAGGGATTTGTGATGTATTACTTCTTCAAAATACTCCAGTAATGTTCCACCGGATTCAAGTCCGGTGAGTTGGGTGGCCAGGTCATCAGCTTCTCGCGTCTGAAGCCTTGCTTGTCCAGATAATCCCTCGTGAACTTGCTGGCATGGGACGGAGCATTGTCTTGCATGAGGATCAGATCGCGTTTAGTGGCCCTGGCTTGCTTTCGATACCATCGAAGGAAGTAGCGTGGATCTAACTCGTTGACTTACAGACTGAGAACAACGAGCTCCCTACTCCTGTGAATTCATTTTGACGCCTAGTGTCGTTGTCCTCAGTCTCGGTGTGCGTAGGCGTTCCAGTCATCTTAGCACGAGTAGATTAAATAGAAGAAATAAGTATCCACAACTATCTTACAACAGCTCTCATATCCCCAATGACTAGCACAGCTTGTGCGATGTCTTAGCTAAGATGCCCATGGAAGTAAATAACACAAATGGGGACACAAACACAAATATCAGATCAGATCACTGCAATAACAACACGGTCATTCCCTTGGGCAACAACACCTTGTTTCACTCGAACTGGGCCCACCACTTGGTTAAAATCGGCCTTGGATCAGCCTTTCTATTAGAAAGTTTCTAATTTTTGCAATGTCGCGTAACATCTTGCATCGCGTGTTTTTCGATCCTGTTTCAACCCCAGCAGCTTTAAAAATCTCTTTGCTGGTGCATAGCGGGTTCTTGTTCAGTGCCCGCTTGATATTGGTCCTTTCTCGCGGTGACACTGAAGTTTTGTATGCTACCCCGCCGCGTGTACTTTTCCGAAGGATCATTCGTATAACGAATGATTGTACGATGATCTCGGCCCCATTTCTTCGCGACTTTCAGCGTTTTCATGCCATCAGCAAGCCACTTTACTATCATAGCCTTTTCTTCTTCAGTTAGGAAGTTGTTTTTGGCCATCTGGGTAGCGGACAACAGAACTGCTTAAGGAATTTGCACGCCTGCGCACGGTCATTTTAGCACGCGCCTCAATAAGTCGATCGGGAGTTCGATTTACCCAACCAAACTCCTAGTGTATACTTGTTATATGGATACTTCCATTATGCTGAGAGACTTGTCCTAGGTCTACGAGCAAAAGGGGGCCCAGTGAAGGCAGTAATTTTGTCTCGAGTGGCACTAGGGTTACACGCGACAAGTAGGATCCCTTTTCTTTTACGAAATCACGATGAATGGTGGAAAAAATTGGACGTAACAGATCATCTGCTACGCCCCCAATTTCTCACTATCTGCTGCATTCGGGTTTACTATTGCACCATTCACCATTGCATCTGCTGTAGGTGCAACAAGGGCGCAAGTTGCGCTTTTTAGTAGCCATACTGTAGCCAAAAGTGTGGTAAAATATGCACATGGTCAAGCACATATAATCCTATATAATAACGATATCGTCGTCATTATATCTTGCGTCAAGCCTCCTTTATAATATGAAAACTTCTTACAAAAATCGACCGTTTGCACTTTCATGCTATTTCTCAATTCGAATTGACACGCATTAAATTTTGATTATGCTATTTATCAGCATACAATACACAAAGGAGAACAGGACCGTACAGCTTGGTGATCTATAATATGGCGTTTAGTCACAGGAAGGATTGGTATAGTAACTTGAAGTTTTCTGGGAAGGTTGGAAATTCCCAAGATTAGGTTGTCGCTGAGTTTCGAGGGCAGTTCTCGAGGGATATATCATCGATCACTCAGTTAAGCTCAGGAGTTCTCTCGCAAAATATAGCAATTTGTCTATGAACTTGAATGGTGTTCAGAAACCATTGGTTTCAAACCAATAAGAACCCCCCCCCGGGGGCCCCAGACATCCTTCAAATTTTCATGTTGTCACCGACACATGTAGACTACATGATGTAGTTGACCATGTGGACATTCCCTCATATTGCTTATAACGACTCCTTCATCAAACACAACAAAATACTGAAACTCTCGAGTTTTGTTTTACGAGAACTTACTGGGAAAAATAAAAACCCCCAATGCCCTGTGAAATGTAAAACCTTTAACATCTGGTGCTCTGAAGGTTTCACTTTGATAGAGCGAAGATCGGGTAAGGGGAAGGGATTATTCTCGCACAATGAAGGTGAACCATTATTGAGAGCAAATTCTCATGATGGCTATTGACGAATCGTGATGATACTGAATCTTCCAGCGGATCTAGCGAGACTTGAGCGTCGGAACAAGCATATACTCGAGAATGTTGCATTCACCTGAAGAGGACGATTTCGCGGATGTCATGATGAGTGTCGAAGCTCACCGTGACCGCCAACTCCTCGCTTCAGAAAGAAGTATCCACCTATGCCCCACTTGGATCCCCAAGAATTTTTGAGAATGAAGTAACTGACAACAAGACAAAAATTGCAGCGAACATTTATATTATTCGATCTTACTCTGATCCTTTGTCGGCGCCATATCCAACCGCCACAACAGCGTGATCAGTCTCTCCATTACAGGTTGCTAAAACCCGTAATATTCTGTACACATCAGCATCGGGCGCAAATCTTACTAGACGAATACACTCCGGAACGGTAAAAGCGGAAATTGGGATCCGAGGCATACATGCCGACGGAGACCGGAGCATCCGCCAGCGCTTTCATCAAGCTCTGCTCAGTCTTAGCTAGCAAGTGAACGCCGGTAACCTCGCCAGCCTATAAAAAAGATGATAGTACTGTTGAGTACAAATCTTACCGGGATGCCGTCAGCCTTTTTCTCACTGGAGCGGAAACATGGCTCGTCCCAACCTTTATAAGGGTAGGTTGACTCTTGATCGAGGCCAGCTTGATTTATGTACTCATAAGCAGCCCCCATGTAGCCTCCGATGCAACCGCTAAGATGAGAACAGTGTAAAAGTTTCCCACAGGAAATATACACAAGAGAATGCAATGAGAAAATGCAAGAGAATACGGCATCAATATGCAATGAGAAACACAGGCATGTGGTGCCACTTACTCGTTCCCATATTTGAGACTGCAATCCACAAGCTCCTGCTCGGAGAGTGACAAGAGCTTACCCGTAGCGATGGCATACTGCGCCCCGAGAGCACCTGAAAACTGCAAAGGCACACACATGCATGCCCAAGGGAGTTACCGGTCGTGGAGAAAGCCCAGCTGCTCCCACAGGAACCTTGATTCTTAACTGGGGTTAATACACTCTTATTCCTCCAATCCACCGAAGTTGGGAGCTGTGTAGTGTCAGCTGAAACAAAGAGGCTCAAGCTGGCATGCTCAGCTGGTCCCACCTTCAACAACAAACTCATCATCCCTTCTCGTACTCATCTTCAAAGTGCCGAGCTTCAGAGCGGCGAACTCCTCGTGTGTGAGATCCGCATGCTCATTGACGCCCAGCTTGTAAGACAGATCTGCATAGCTCGACACTCGGCTAATGGCCGATATGATGTTACTCACTTTTAGCGTTGACATGCTCGATGTGATGGAGGTTGGCTTGAAAGATGGCATTCCTTTTGACTTCTTCCTCCTTAGACTCGTAATTTTTACCGAACCTGCAAATCAAAATATCATAATGCAACACGATCTGATTGCCACCTTACTTATGTTGAAAACCCATGAAAGCCAACTCCACAGTTTCCTCATCCAAGCACTTGACCAAAGGTAGGATTGAGAGAAGAACGAATGAGATGATTATGGGCATTTGAGGAGCCGAGCACCGTGATACTGTGCGAGAAGTTCGAGTGCTTCCTGAGGGGGAGACTGGTATTGTCCAACGCTTGGCTAAGCCGAAAAACGTATTCTCGGAATTGTACGCATGCGATATGGTCCAAAGGAGCACGTTCGTATTGTACGCATGGGATATGGCCCGAAGGAGCACGCTCGTATTGTACGCATGCGATATGGTTCAAAGGAGAAAGACTGACTACCGTTTGAGTAGAATATGAGGCATATTGAGCATTTCCATTCGCTCATTACACCTTTTGAAGGGTAATATTTGCATACTGTCGATGGTTGAGTGGCAGATATGAAGATGCGGCTTCAACATAACGCCTACGTACAACTATTCCGTGTACTTGTCTCCACGCACCTATCATGTACAAGTAACTGATCAGGATCGTGTTCGTACTTTTGCTATGTGAATGGAAGCTGACCATCATCGTTATTTGTTTCTCTGATGAGCGTCTCTTTTTCTCTTGTTGTGTTCTGCTAGACCATCTCATTATGTAGCCTAGCCTAGCGCCACTATAGCCTTCCATTAATGTGTATAAATGGAGAAGTCTCTTGGACAGTCACTCCTTTCGAGGGTAAAGCGCCGACCCTCAACACCCCCCGATGGTTTTCTCCGAAGTCGTAAGCGACTTGATCAATATATCAAGGGCGATGAGTCTTCTTGGCAGCGATAGTGACATACTTCAGGTCCGCTTGACACCGGAGAGGATGACATCGACCACATGGCGTGTTAACGCTTCTAACGTGGAACGCCTGAGCCGGCAAATACACAAACTCGATACACGTAAGGTGCGCAGTGTTGGAAGATATATGTCCGCTTTTCTCAGTGGTGCTCAGGAGTTTTCTCGCTAATTACACGAATTCGGGTGAGGGTGTACAGGAATCAATAACAATTTTCCAAAAAAAATCTCGCAGTTTTCATATTGTCACCAACAAATGTAGTTGACCATGTGCATTTTTCACGCACTGGAGGTGCGCGTAATACTCCACGCGCCGTAAGACAAGTTGTCTTAGACAACTATGTCAGTGCGAAAGAAAAGGGCGAAATAACTTGTTAGTTATGTATTCTAATGTGTAATGGAGATGTTAAAACATTACCGACAGTAACACGAAAGTTCAGGAATTCAAATTCACAGTGAGTTTGGCGCAGTGCCTATAAGCGTGACAACGACACTGTCTATTTTGGTCCACCACATATGCCGTTTTGACTCGAAACATTCTATTCATCATGAATATGGGGCCACTGTGAATATTTCTGTCTCGTTCGCTACGATTTAATTTGCAAATGTGAAGAACGTGCGTTTTCTAATCCGGGTTTGATAATAGTGAACAACTTGTTCCTGTAAGAGTCTCGTAAGGTAACCAGGGTCGCCCAAGAACGTGAAGGAAAGCATTCCAAAGGAATAATTTCACACCATAGCAATACCTTTTGTCACCTACATCTTGGTGGTAGTCATGAAATTTATCTTCGTTGAATAGAAGGAGTTTTCACAGAAGTAAACGGCACGTCTCTAAACGAGTTCCTTCATTGGACGAGAGTGAGCTTTTGCTGGTCGAATTTTGTCTTGTATTCTGCCAGTTGCGTAGTCATAGAGGCAATCACGAATTTCAACTGTTACTTTTGAGCGGTTTACAAAAATCGAACATTTGCACTTTCATGCTACGAAAATCTAGTTTCTTTTTCGCATCCGTTCTTTCTCCTATCCTCCTGTAAATTTGGAGAATGTGCGCAGTCTTGGAAGGTTTTCTTATCACATCAAATGTATATATCAATGATCACATTGTTCATGCGATATGTTTCACGATCGTTTCTTACTAATCTTGCAAAACGACGTTTTAAAAACGTCCATTTCCTATGTTTGCAGTCCGAATTGACACGCATCTTTAGACCGTGAAGCGGTCTACAGCGTTGAATTTTGATTATGCCCTTTATCAGCATACAATACACAAAGGAGAACAGGAACGTACAGCTTGATGATCTATAACATGGCGTTTAGTCACAGGAAGGATTGGTATAGTAACTTGAAGTTTTCTGGGAAGGTTCAAAATTCCCAAGATTAGGTTGTCGCTGAGTTCCGACGTTTATGGGCAGTTCTCGAGGGATATATCATAGTTTCACTCAGTTGAGCTTAGCAGTTCTCTCGAAAAGAAAGCAATTTATATACGAATTCGGATAGTACTTAGAAACCAGCAAGGATTCCCCGGGAGGCCCCAGACATCCTTCAAATTTTTATGTTGTCACCGACACATGCAGACACGATGTAGTTGACCATGTGCACATTTCGTCATATTGCTTATAACGACTCCTTCACCAAACACAATCAAATACTGAAACTCTCGAGTTCTGTTTTCCGAGAACTTAATATAATAAATACCTAATAAATATAAGAAAAATAAAAACCCTCAATGACCTGTGATATGTAAAACCTCTAATATCTGGTGTTCCGAAAGTTTGCCTCTGACAGAGCAAAGATCGGGTAAAGGAAAGAGATTGTTCTCGCACAATGAAGGCGAACGATTATTGAGAGCAAATTCTCATGATGCCTATTGACGAATCGTGATGATACTGAATCTTCCAGCGGATCTAGCGAGACTCACAACACACATATACTCGAGAATGTTGCATTCACTTGAAGAGGACGATTTTGCGGATGCCATGATGAGTGTCGAAGCTCACCGTAACCAGAAACTCCTCGCTTTAAATAGAAGTATCCATCTTGGCCACACTCCGGATTCATAAAAAGCGGAGATCGGGATCCGAGGCATACATGGCGATGGAGACCGGAGCATCCGCCAGCGCTTTCATCAAGGCCTGCTCAGTCCGTAATGACATATTGGCTGTAGTCGTCTCGCTCTTGTAGCAAAGCTTGCGAAAACATCCTCCTCATCCGATGATATCGGCTTGTTGTGCATATCGT
>NW_003202644.1:0-1879 GCF_000006405.1 Perkinsus marinus ATCC 50983
TCTATTATAGCTGGTATGGATTCAACAGGTTTAGCCAATATACGTTGGGGTATTGGTGAAGATGTTATGAAATGTTTGAATACTCTTACTATTACCAGACATGACGCATTATTCACTTTACATAATCTACGTTATGGTGTAGCTGAGGGATATTCCTTTACATCAATTGCTAAGGATGCTACCAAGTCTGAGGAATCTAATAAATGTGGATTTGGTATATATGATGTTAAAGTAGATCTTGTTAAATTCCTCGATAATAAGATATATCAATTTACTGATAAACTTGATAAAGAAGTCAGCTCAGAAGAACGTGAAGCATTCTTAGAAGATACCATACCATCACTTAAGTTCCATAGTGAGATTATGGATGAATTCAACAAGCTTAATGATGCCCATACTCTATATATAAGCCCCTATGATATGTTTATCTATACCTTGCCTATCTGTTTTGATACAGACCTTGCGGAAGGAGGAGGTGGTGGTAATGATCGACAAGTTATATTATTATGTAACCTACATATGGAGGTTATGTATATGGAATTATTGGGTCATGGTACTACTGAGAGGGCTTCATCTGGGGATGAGATTATCGAGATAGATGGTATGCCTGCTATAGCATGGTTAGAATATATGGTATCTGATGATGGTCCTTTAAAAGGCTTTTATTCAGATTCTAATCAAAGAATAAATCAAGCATTCTTTGTTGGTGATTCTATTCAAATACCATTATCATATCGTAGCCCACCTAAAAAGCATTCAATCGATATAACCTTTAGTAATGGTGAGAATGCTACAGTTTATTGGTTGGTACGCTTCTTAGACTATACACCTGCATTAAAGGAAGTACATGGTAGTGGTCTTACACGACGTACATATAATGCATTGGTTAACTTGAATGAGAAGTTTGATTATGTATTGGATATAGAAAAGAATATCCTTCATCGTGATATGGCTAGTATATGGAATGTTAGCTCTAGTAGTGGTGATAAAGAGATGGATAAAGCGATCAGTCCTATTATAACTGCCATGGATTCTATTCGATCTCCTCCTCCTCATCTATCTGGTGTAGGATCTGGGGACTTTATTATTAATACTGCTGCTAGATTGGATGATAAGTACTTCTATCGTATTAGTAGTAGTAATAGTGTTAAGGCTACTACTACTACCTCTATTACTCTAGATAATGATATCAAGGCTTCGTCTTTTCCCTGGAATTATGATGGATCTATACGATGGAAGATAGATGATAATATGGTTATAGTGGTAATACCAACATTCCTATTATCTGATAATAATAACCCTAGTAGTAGTAATAGTAGTCCTGATGAATTCCTATATATGCCTGTATTATTCGATATACATCATGCTGCTAGGGAAGCAGGTATACGTAGGATACTTATAGATCTATCTGGTAACTCTGGAGGGTATGTCATATCATCTATGGCAGCATTATGGCATTTTGTAGATAATCCTGAGGATATATGTCAGCCACAATCTAAACATATGACATATCATTGGAGATTATGGGTTAAATCATTTGCTTCTAATTGGGATAAATCAGTTGAAGCTGGTATTAAATCTATAGGCTATGATAAATTAGGTTCAATGTCCTATATAAGAGAGAAGTTCCATGATCTACGAATATTATATAGATATGCAGCACATATTATACCGGACTTTGGAACATTCTCAGATGAGCTTAATTGGATAGATAATACCATTAATAGATTAGAGCATCTTACTCCAGGAGATAGAGTAAAGGAATGAGGAGGATACTCCTTAATAGAGAGTTTATACATGGGTATCATGCTAAGGAGATAGCCCCTAAGGATGGATGGGTATCTTTTCTACCTAATGAGCTATTAGTACCAGGTGAGGG
>NW_003215441.1:0-961 GCF_000006405.1 Perkinsus marinus ATCC 50983
TGAAAGGAATATATGAAAGCACGGACACAAAAAAATACGATCACTCGACAGTCTCGGGCAAAGGCTCTTCTGTCTTCATTCCCAGCTTATCCAGAACCTCCTCGGCTAAAGCTAATGCTGCTGTCAAACCGGGCGACTCTATCCCGTATCTGAACAACATGGTGATTATCATAGCTGTATTGTGGCGCGGTGGGAAAAACTCACAGTGACAGATGTTTGCCAGTGTAACCATGATCATCGATAACGAAATCGCCTTCGTCGATTTTTGGCCGAATGCCCGAGTCTCTCTCTCTCTCTCGCTCTCGGCCGTCTTCGGCCAGGCGACAAACCAACAGCTGAGGGCAAGTTGGGTTGTTTATAAGGTCGACATACTCAGCACAAGGAGGCCAGCACTTTCTGGAGTCTTGCCATTCTTTGCCCCGCGAGTTGCATGCGCCTACGAATATGGGTTTCATTATCCCGTTTGCCATCGATTATGGCACCGAGGATACTCAATTTATCAGTGCATTTAATCCTTGACTTTTCCGAGCTGCCTTCCTTACTCTCCAGGTTAACGCACAGTCTCTTGCACTTCTCCGGTGCTATCACGAGATTTGCAATTTTTCCATCCTCCTCGAGATACGATAGTTGACGGTCAGCTCCTTCGATTGTGGAGGCAGGCATTGCAACGTCGTCTGCAAAACTTAACTCGTTGAGACATAGTCCGAGATCCTGCTTCCTCATACTGAGTCTAGTGTATCGTCCGGGCTGTATCTCCTTGACTAACCGAAATCCGTATTCCGACTCCCTTATCCTTTGGCCGAGGACACGGTCCAAACCGCAGATAAAAAGTAGGGGACTCCAGCAGTCACCTTGTCGCAGTCCACTTTTGAGCTCAATTGTCTGCTCTCTCTTATGCAACCTTATTGTGGCTTTTGCCGATTCATAACAATTTTTTTACAATCCTGATGTACTTCGGATG
>NW_003215378.1:0-1518 GCF_000006405.1 Perkinsus marinus ATCC 50983
ATCCAAGATAAGAGGGCTGCCGATCTGGTGAGGTTAGCTGAGTCTCAGTATCATTCTGAGCTCACGAGGGCTAAGTTGGAGGAGGACTATCGTAGCTACTACAAAAAAGTTCAGAGTTTCCTACCTTCAAAAAGAGTGAAACCTATGGAGGAAAAGACTCTCTATCTACTTTAAGTTATACACAAAGTACACAAAGTTCAATGCTATGTCTCAGAATGTTGAGACAGTAGAGGAATTTTTTGTGCGAGTTTTCTGGATCTCCTCCATTATCTGCGGAAGTTGATCTCTTGAATTTATGTGACAACCACCCAGGAGGAGGATGGATCGACTAAGGTCAACGAATTTCAGCTGTAGTTGCAGCTCATTGTGGAGCTGCGAGAAGCGATCCGTAAAGAAATTTTTGCCCGACAGATCAAGTACGGCTCTATTCAGTTGCAACTTGAGGCGGTTACACGTTTCAAGACCTTCCATAACCCAAATGAGAGCGCTCCCTGTCCGTGAGCATGGTGTTCGGCATTGCAATGCTATAGGTGTGGGAGAGAGGGACAGTTTGCTCGAGACTGTATGCTCACCGATAGGAGTTGGTCCAGGTGGCAGGAAGAGAACCGAGTTTCTCACACCAAATTCTGGCCACTTCCATATCACCAAGGCGTGATTTGCCAGGTGTGGGGACAATCATCGACGCCTTTTGCAGTACAAGTCTGATGAGTCGAGAGTATGCTGAATATTTACAATCGGGCTATCGTTGCGGTAAGGTGGCATCTCCCATCGAAGTCGCATCTGAGGAAGCGACCTTCACAACGTTACTGGTACAAGAAGTACCAATGTGTTCCGATGATGCGGAAGGTCATTCTGTGAAGAGAGAATGTCCTGTGATTAATGGACTCCAATGGCCCCTGATACTGGGCATCAACTACCTCACTCTGCCCAATGCTCGTATCAACTGTGTTAATCGAATTGTTCGAACCGGCCACAATCACTGGCGTACTGTACTTGGCTGTTCGGAGAGTACATCGGGATCACGAAGCGACTCGGTTATGAGTACTGTTGATCTCGTTCGGTGTAGTTTTTCTACTCTCTTCCAGCCTGGGGTCAATGAAGCAAATGTGTGCTTCTCCCAACAACATGTATTACTATCGGACAATCTATGGGTAAAAGGTGTTTGTAGCGATGGGAATGGGAAATATTTTATGGTCGACGGTCCGATTGATACGTCATCTGTAAGTTTTGGCTCTTTCAACGTCCTCGTGGCGAACACATCCCCAAAACAATGCCGTTACGAAGCTACGAACTCATAGGCCGGATTGCCAACGGTGGTGTTGAAAGAGCCTCCGCCTCTCAAGTTGCTGAGCTCAGAAAGGAGAAAGAGAAGCTGGATGAGGGCCGTGACTCACGGGCCGTGAGGGAATTTTTCGTGATCCTGATCGTGATTTTCCGCCTACAGAGATCGAACTGGGCCGAGGGGGTATGAGCAGTACGCGGCTGAGAGTCAAAGCCATTATGGCCTTGCCATAAAGT
>NW_003216865.1:0-1250 GCF_000006405.1 Perkinsus marinus ATCC 50983
CTTTGATCTGTGGACGGTCATTTTCATCTGACCTGCTTCCTCTACAACTGAGCATAGTAGCTGCAGAATGTGTAGTTCCGGTTCAATTAATGGCTACTGGACGGGATACTATGGGGCATTCAGCCCTCACCGCGGCTGCAGGCGCGGTTTGGGACCATCATCGTCGTTGCTGGGCTTTAGAGGCGGCAGTTGATACAGCCAAGGCACTGTTCAAGTTTAAGGTGGATTCACCCAACCATTGCAGGACGCACTGTATCGCCTGCCAACGGAAGATATTGGAGAACGACTTGAGGATAGGGTACCCGGCAGAGGACAGGTTCAGCGCGGACGGAGTGCGCTCCTTATTTCTACACGTACACTGTCTACCGGAAGAGCTCGTCTCGAATGATGAGGGTCTTGCTAAGCTCTGCCGTGATCGAAAGTGAGGACGACGAAGTGATCAATGAAATGGCCTGACGCCTTGCAGTTCCGCCGGAATCCAAGCATGGCTAGCTGGTCACGTTGTCGGCTTCGAAGCCTTGACTAAGAAGAAGAAGGCTATGCTGGTTCAAGGCTTTTGTGAGACGCAGGTGAGCACGTTCCACGAATGCGGGTGGCATCTCTTTCAGCCTCCGGCTGCTCCTGCCGCTCCTATGAGGTCTTTGAGTCCGTCGGAGAGTGAGGAGCCCCTAACGAAAGGTCAGTGTGGTAGTTCTGTCAAGAGTACAGAGAGGCAAGTTAATCCGTCGTATGCTGATGTTTGTGAGTCTACTCCTGCACTCAAGTCCATCGACAAAGTTGCAAGGGAGCTGTTGCCGGAATCACCGATAGAAACACCCGGTCTGGCCGACTGTGTTACTCCTGTGGCCCCAACGAATGACAAATGCTCCAAGTATCTCGGGGCTTGGAGATTGACCTCTGGAGGATGCACTTCGGGGGATTCTGCATCTGCTGATCACAAAGACCATTACAGTACAGCTACAGGCGAGCAGCATAAACCGGAATATCTCGGTTCTTGGCGTACTGAGGCGGCGAATTATCCTGGCAGTAACTATTACTCTGTTGGAGCACCTGTTCGCCTCGTCCCCAGCTACAGATCTGGACGGAAAGGACACCACAGCGAGCCTTACTGGAGTTATGGCAAATCATACGGTAGACTCCTGTGAATAACTTGTTTGGTAGGTTTTCGAGCAGGTAAGGGCACGTCACTCAGAGCGCGTCGCTAATGGTGTGACGGAGGATAGCAACTCAGGTGATGAATCTGCCTGGTA
>NW_003213746.1:0-1025 GCF_000006405.1 Perkinsus marinus ATCC 50983
GTTCGACAAACAAGCGCCGTGACTTTGCAGCGTTTGGTAGACCACCCCTTTCTTTCACCGATGTGGGAAGACATTCTGTCGATTTGTTTGGCTGTCGGTGTGAATTGAACCAGGTAGTGTGGCAACATGACTGCAAGTACTGTAATGTTGATGAGCCACCCAAATACGTCAAGTGTCTGTCCAGGCGGGGAAATCGCGTCCACAATTGTATCGACTGTCGCTATGAACTGACCGTAGCCCACGTATCCCAGCTCCATCACAGATGAATACAATAGTGTGATGAAGATAGTTGCAACCACCACCGTTTTGGGGAAGTTCTCGGGCTTGGTCATATGATAGCAAATAGTGGGTGACGCAGCGGTGAAACTGTAGACATAGAAGTATGAGGCTAAGGCCGCTATAAACTCCAAAGCATCACTGGGCACGACAGCAAGGCCTTCAGAGATACCATCAGTAACCATTCTGTCAGCCGATGCAACAATTATAACGATCACCATCGCAGAAGCAGATGTGACACCAAAGACTGCAATGAAGCCAACATCTTTAACTTCCTTTATCCACGAGAAAGGGATACCCACAAGTGTCCACAGAGCAATCCAGGCTTGCCTATTGAGGACTCGTGTCATAGCCTCCGTAGTATTCCCCATCAAAATAAGCATCGCGACACACACGGAAATGAGCAGGACATGCACAATGATTCCGCTGTAGATCGAGCCGCTGACACCAAAGGTAGATCGAACTGCATGCTCGTAAGACCTAGCCACTCGATCTTCACCCTGGGCGGTGAGGAAAAGAGTACGCCATAGAATAATGTTATTGTAGAGATTGACGAGTGCGGCGAAAATGAGACCAAGCAAGGCGGCGAGCCAACCAGCGAAAGCTGCTGTACGCGGTAGTGCTAGGATCCCAACTCCGACACAGCCCATGACGATCATACTAACAGCTCTCATCCACCCTAGACCTTTGGGCGAGTTTGTTACATCAATAACTGTTTTGGGACTATCTGCCATATGATAATGGGTACA
>NW_003199756.1:0-2444 GCF_000006405.1 Perkinsus marinus ATCC 50983
CGCCCATCATCAGTTACGAAGCAGTCAGCTGGTGCAGTTCCGGTCATCGATTGGGAGTTGGCTTGCAAGTCCAGCTTATGCCTGGTCGGGACTGCAAGACTTGGTGGTCAAGGTGCCTCATATTGTGTTGACCTAAAGAGCTTTTCGAACGATCTCCTCCAGGTGCAGCTGAGTTACTTCGGCTCGGCAGTAGTGGCCAGTGTTGGGCGACTAATCGTCAGCTGGTGGCTCGTGAGAAATTCTGCTCTGAAATTGAATTCATCGGGCCAGAGAACTCCACCACATCTTCTGGTGCTAAGGAAGGCTCTATGAGGTTAGTAGAGATACTATAACAGCTTCTGCCTCTGGAAAATTCCTCCTTAGTTTCGTCGTCCTCTATCAACACATTCACTCACCGTCGGAAATCGTCGTTGGATCAGCTGGCTGGTCTTCTCAGCCAAATGGAAAGCCCTGGTAAGACCTTTTATCTCCAAGTTTTCCGTCTTAGTTCGGCTAATATAGTGGCCATATAAAGTGATTATTGCCGGACTATGAACTCATCATCACTTTATTTTGTTCATACCCTCGTGGCCGCCGATCCTTTCTGTCAACTTTTCATGTACTCTGCCTTCCCGACTTCCCTGGGGATTGAAGTTCGAGCTGTACCAGCAGTGCTGGGAACATCCAACACTACTGAATTCGAGGTCAGGGTCGTACTGACAAACGAGGGTAACGTACTCCTTTTGAGCTCCTCGCAGGAGCCTCCTCCCTTCTATCAATCATTTCGGGTTGCTTCACTATCATATAGCACGATCACTCGACTCTCATTCGAAACTGCCTTCAGGTAATCGCATGCCCAACGTGCTAGCAGCAGGGAAGTCTGTAAGCCCCGGGTATCGCACAACAGCAGATGACTTTCTAAGGACGCATACTTTAACCGTCACGACTGGTGCAGTGAAGATTGACGAGGTACTCATCTGCGAGTTTCGGCTCCCTACTACATCTTCATTGGTCACATCGGGCTCACAGAGCGGTTGGAAGCTCGACGGTCTAGGTTGCTGCTTTGTGGGAATATGTACAACCGACTCCGCGAATGGGAATTCGTACTTGGAGATCTGCAAATGGTCACACATTCAACCCAGCTCGGAGTCGCGAGGCGGTGGTGTTGGCGGCACATGGCTCGATCGAGTGGTCATCGTCTACGAGCTTCCCTGGCCCTTGCCGCTTATCATCGGCACCGATGAGTTCACTAAGTATTCAACTATATTTCGCTCTCTCCTCTCGTTGCGACACTCAGCCCTTGGATTGGATACACTCTGGCAGACTCTTACTAGAGTTTCGCGGAAGCAAATCAGAGCACTCCCGTGGTTGAGTCACATCCTTGCTGTGAGGGCTCGGATGGCTGCTTGGCTGTCCACCGTGATCCAGTACTTCACGATAGACGTCATAAGCGTTAGATATGCAGAGATGGTTAAGAAGGTGTCGCTTTCGACGACCGAATTCGACGGCATCGTCCGGGCGCATCGTGCTTTCCTCGACGACATTGTATCGAAGTGCTTTCTCGAATCCAATCCCCGATCCCGGAGGATTCGCTCATCCATTGATAAGCTCAGCCGAGCTTGTATGAAGTTGTCAGCGCTGGGGAAACAAGGCATCTTCGATGACGCTTTGCCGAACGAACGATTGAGCAAGGCACTGAGATCGTTGGAGGAGAAGTTCATCATCGGAGTTCGAGATTTAATATCACTCTTAGATGACATGCATCTCACCAGTAGTGAGAGAGCTCATTCCCTCTCGCAGCTCTTGCTCAGACTGGATTATAACGAGTAAGTTCATAGCTCTCCTGATATCATACGAAAAGCAATTCATAGGGTATATACACGTCCCCAGCAACCTCCCACGACGAAGCTTCCGAGCATCGAGCAGAACAGGATGGGGCGCCCCATTATACCACAAAGCGAGAGTGACGGCGACTTGCTTTCAATGGGCAGTCCACGCTCTTAGATCCGAGTCGAGATCTGGAGCAAAGTACTCCAGTAGCCTCAGCTGAAGGAGCCGTCTCAGCTGTATCATCTCATAGCATAGGGCCTCAATATGGGCGGACGAGTGGTAGGTCAATCAGCAAGAATTATGTCGCGAGGCACAGTGAAGCAGGTCCTGGTCTGGCCGCCAGTGAGAGTAGCCATTATACGATTGCATACGGACCAGAACCTACTGTAAGAGAACAAACGATTCATTGCGAATGCATAGCTGTTGGACTGAGGCATCACATCTTCTGTCTCTCTGAATCTCCTCTTTCCACCTACGTAGCATCTTGAAGGCTACGACTCAGCTGCTACTGGTGGCTCCAGAGAGTTGGAAGTTCACGGCGCTACTCAAGATGTGGTTTCGAAGATTTTAAAGGAGGGTCAGGATGAGCAATCGAAGGTAAGCCCACGAATTATTTGTTATCCGGTCATGCAACC
>NW_003212931.1:0-993 GCF_000006405.1 Perkinsus marinus ATCC 50983
GGCACTACAGGTTCTACTCAGACTCTCGGCATCTCATTCATCGGTTCACCTGACTGAACCGAGATGCTCCAAAGCCAATGCCTCGGGAGCACTGCGCTCTCGACATTTGTGTTCGCGTAGGCTTTGTACCAAGATTGTCGATTGTCTGAGACTTGAAAGATTCTCGAGAAGAAAATTAGTAACCGAGCTGGAGAGATCTTTCATTCGCTTGCCTTACTATCTAGCCCTATTGACAAACAGCCCTAGATGTTGGGCACCTGCTTTGCCCAAAGCTTCAACATATGCCATGATGGCATCAGCGCGCGCCAGGGGTGGGGGCCCCTGAGAGAGCGCGCCCAAACCTTTCACGCAATCGCGCAGGTGCGACCTGCCTATTGAATAGGGCTGCAAATGAAAAAGCTAAATGTAAATGGCCCGTGGAAATCGGCTGATTATCCGTGTACACATAGATCTCTACGCTAATGGGTGTCCTCTCAAGTATGGTTGAAACTGAAATCCTGTGACCAGAGATTGGTCTTGAAATGTTCGAATCCACATGTTGATGCGTACTTATGGCGCGCGCAAAAGTTTCGTCGGAGCAGTTTTACGGGAGATAGGAGATCGATTCGATGAATCGGGTTCTGAGATCTTCGCCTATTAGTGGTACAGTAATGCATGGGCATGACGTGTTCCATGGTATATGCGAACTCACGCTCTGGTGTAATGAATTTCATATTTTTGTATTCAACTGGTGTCTTTGGTTGCACATGCTCCATTTTCCTAGAGCATCTATCTCATGCTGGAGACTCCAACGCTCCAGCGCGGAATGTTGTGGATGGCCTGTGTTCGATACATGGCTCAAGTGTTATAACTCTATTGGTGTTGTTCAGTTCAAACTGATTGTGTTTGCAATGTGGAAAATGATGTATGGGGAGGTGGTAATATATGGGCAGTAATATACGGACGATAATATGCTACACAAACATACTCCATTGACATAGTGTGATACATCGT
>NW_003214640.1:0-1105 GCF_000006405.1 Perkinsus marinus ATCC 50983
TAATGGATAAGGCGTTGGTCTTCGGAACCAAAGACTATGGGTTCGAGTCCCATCGAGATCGCCTCTACGCCGGGAAGCGCCCATATACGGATGCCACAGGCCTTACAGATGTCGATGTTGATTGTATACCCTTGTGACTCGTCGGGATACATGCTGAGGCTAAGGGTACAAGAAGATTGTTGGTCTGCCAACGAACGATCTCCAATGAATTGACCTCATTGAAAACACTATGTAATGGAGGCCCCTCTATGAGGAGCAAGAGTTTTGTGATCTATTCAGCGTCTCGAATGCGAAATCATGTGTGCCGTTAAGTCAGTGTTGCGCGTAGTGACGAGATAGTGGGGTAAATCTCAAACTCAGTGGTCTCGTGGCCTAATGGATAAGGCGTTGGTCTTCGGAACCAAAGACTATGGGTTCGAGTTCCATCGAGATCGTTTTCAAGCCGAAAAGTGCCTATACACGGATGCCACTGGCCGTACAGATGTCGATGTTGATTGTACACCCTTGTGACTCGTCGGAATACATGCCGAAGCTAACGGTACAAGAAGATTGTTGGTCTGCCAACAAGCGATCTCTAATGAATTGACCCCTTTAAGAACACTATGTAATGGAGGCCCCTCTATGAGGAGCGAGAGTTCTGCGATCTATTCAGCGTGTCAGATGGGAAACCATGTGTGCCATGAAGTCAGTGTTGCGCGTAGTGACGAGATAGTGGGGTAAATCTCAAATTCATTGGTCTCATGACCTAATGGATAAGGCGTTGATCTTCGGAACCAAAGACTATGGGTTCGAGTCCCATCGAGATCGCCTCTACGCCCTGAAGCGCCCATATACGGATGCCACTGGCCGTACAGATGTCGATGTTGATTGTATACCCTTGTGACTCGTCGGGATACATGCTGAGGCTAAGGGTACAAGAAGATTGTTGGTCTGCCAACGAACGATCTCCAATGAATTGACCCCTTTAAGAACACTATGTAATGGAGGCCCATCTATGAGGAGCAAGAGTTTTGTGATCTATAATGGACGCCCCTATATGAGAAGCAAGAGTTCTGCGATCTATTCAGCGTGTCGGATGGGACACCATGTGTGCCATGAAGTTAAT
>NW_003211055.1:0-1395 GCF_000006405.1 Perkinsus marinus ATCC 50983
AACTTACCCATAAAGTCAAAACTCAAGCAGTTATAGGCCAGCTGCAATACCTGTATTAATAATATATTATTATTGCCATCCATACCACTCCTGCCTCAACTGATTACCTTCTTAACCAATTTGAATTCTTCCGTCTTGTCGTTGATCGCCAACTTCCCCTCATACATTTGCGTGAGGATATCAACTGCTGTTGTGAAGATCTGTGGCAGGGCTATGTCTCGAAAGGAAAGTGCCGTACCTAGAACATAGCCATGCCTCCCGAACTCCTCTTCAACAGAATTCCATTACAAACAGATAATAGTAGAGTATTTTTCCACAATAGAAATAGTAATACCCGACCTTGCGATAACCTGTCGCGCTCTCCTTGTTATTACGTCTAAAGCGGGACATCCCAGGACCAACAGTAGGCTGCATATCGGAGGTTAGCTGGACGTAGATGTCAAGGCCGAGGATCCAATGTAGAGTCGATGCTGATAGGAACTTCTGTACCTAAATAATGGGTATGATGTAACTCAATACCATCCTTCTCTCAACTCTGCCTACATCGCTGACAATAGTCTGATGTTGAGGTCCCTCGAGCCAGCTGAGCTTGACAATACGGCAGAGGAAACGCACAAGGAAAGATACCGCGTATCTAGTGAGAGATACTACCCACCCCCGCAGCGTAGTAGTGATGATGGGCCTTACGGAGCACTGTTCTGAAGGGCTTCACAGTTTTGGAAGAGGTAGTTTAACATGAAGTTCTGAGAAAATTACGGGGAAGAAATAACACCAACGACGAACAAGGGGAATTCTCAATCAGTGAGTTTAACAGCAAAGGGAACAACCGATTTTCTCAAAGTTTGTTACCATCGAGGTGCTCTATCAAGAAACCACTTCACCACTCCTTTCCAGACAATATGCAATTTGCGAGCCACACGACGTGAAGTAGGATACAGACAGTGACGTGAATAAGGCGAGTGGCAAAGTCGTAAACAGAGCTGTACACCCTTGAGTGGCGTCACTATGATTACCTTCATATCTTCCCTCTGCTGCTCAGTAACGGCAGTCCAATTAGCAGTAGCCACCTTAGTCAAGGCAGTAGAGGCAAAGACTAGGGCTTGCTGATTGGACGAGTTAGCTAGGATGTATCTAAACATACTTCCCCATGTTGGGAGGATGATGATACCCATACTTATTACTGTAGTTGGGGTACGGAGTCAATGCCGTTGAGGAGGGGAGTAAGGACCTCATGAGCATGCCTTTGGGCTTGCTCATTGGGGGGGTTGTAGAACTCAGTGCAGAGCCTTTCAAATTGAGCCAAGGAAGCCGCGTCCATTCAATGTTGATGAGGCACAACACACACAAGGGAGGAGGAGAGGGCCAACTAACAGCAGCAGTATAACAAGGAAGATG
>NW_003211055.1:1495-4925 GCF_000006405.1 Perkinsus marinus ATCC 50983
TGCCTGCGGAGATTCTCACGGTTCTATGGTGTCACAACACGTTAGTTGATCAGCTCATGAGCTCCTCCTCTTCATCTTCTTCGTCATCAGCTCAGCCTCCTACTAAGCGGCAACGTGTGGCGGGAGGTGTAGACTCAGAGACTCTAGTGATGTTCAGGGCTCTAGTTGGTAGTACTCCCACCGAGGAGAGGTTACAAGACTTGCTCATCGCTGCGAAAGGGAACCTGGAGAAGGCTGTTGATCTTTACTTCGCCCAGGTAGGACTCGGGTCCCAATGATATGAGGGTCTTATTGTGGGGGCCTACAAAGGCTAGATTCCTTCGAGGTTGTCGTGCTGCTGCCGTGTGGTTTGTGTAGTACGTGGATGGTTGTTGATCAGATTGATTCTGAGAAAGTGGCTGAATATGTGATGCGGACGCGGCACAGCGGCTCGGAAAGCATCAGGCGACTATCGGAACCGAATCCTAGACGGAAAGAGTCGATTGAGCGACGCCGGGATGATTCGTCTAGTCGCGAACGGAGAGGGATAGATCTGATGCGATGGATGATGGACCCATCATACGATTCACGTAGTCCGGACGTGAGTGGGGACTCTGAAGAGGACTTAGTAGCAAAGCATAGGAGTACGGGAACTGTTCTGGGGGAGATCAACACTTTCTGCATGTGCACGCGGCCGATGTCGACTGAGGAGAATCGGATGAAGCCCGGCAGGATACTGAATTTGACTTGTACTTTCAAAGAGCCGAAAGGGTTCCGTCGAACCGGTGGTAGAAAAAAAGCAGCCAATCTCGGAGACAGAGTACTCCGAGGGACGGCTATAGCACGGCTCAGTCAACCACAGTTGAGCCCTCCGAGCAACGAAGTTGGTAACCTACCCGGGTCGATAGCGCAAGTTCTGTCTCCGCTAGTGATGCTCGATCTGGGATTGTCAGTGACTGTTCGAGTAGGGAAGCTGGCGGGATACGCTGGGGTCATTGGTGGTCCTGTGAGGATGGGTGATAACATACCCGTCACGCTGATGGTCATGGTGGACAGTCGTGGCTTAAAGGCTACCGCCGACAAGAGACATCTGGCACGATTTTTCGAAGTCGCGGCTGACCAAGAGGGAGTGTTTGATAAGCTTAGAGATTGCTGGTGGTCCCTTGTCACGGATGAGGAATGTCTTGGACTGAAGCCTACGCGAGCTGTAATGACGGAATTTTTGGAAGGTCGTATTGATCGTCACTGGTGTCAGGCTAGTTGGAACATAACCGACGCTAAGGCTGTATCATCTCCCGATACGGAGTCCCTGCCATCGCCTGCAGCTGATGGTACTGAGAACGAGGAGGTCGAAGAGACAGAGGGGGAGATGTCTGCTCAAATGCAGGAGGTAATCGCCGGTTACCACACGCAAGAGGGTTCCTCTTTGGGGGACGTTGGGCGGCCCAACTTGGGGTCGAGGGTGTCTTCCGGACTGCACACCTCCAAGTCTCAGAGGGATTATTGGAGTTTAAGCATCCCGCTTTATGATGGAAGATTCTGTCCAGTTTTCTTCGTTGTGCCACTGCAGGTCCTCAAGGCTCGTGATGGGTCCATTGAGTATCTTGCGCGTTTGGACCTGCCTCAAATGTACCCTCCGCCAGGCGTCATGGCGTGTGACCTCAAGCCTTACCAAGTAGGGTTGCGGGGAGATATCTTTATTGAAGCGGCCCATCGTAGGCCCAGGCTCTAGGATGGATGATGAAGAGAGAATGGCCCGCTGAATGTGGCGGCCTCCCTGAAGAAGCCATCGAGCTCTACACTGATCCTATCGGTAGGCTGGAGCTCTCTGCTACGTCTTGGATGCGGCCCGTCGTAGATGCTCATCATTGTGCTGTTGTCGACAAGCAAGAGGTCGCTCTACATCCCTCTTGGGCAGAGTTCCCTACCCTGGACCCCAGCACCAAGTAGGGGCTCAGCCTTTGCATCTCGATCTCATCCAAAATCAGGCTGTATCTACATGCATCGAGGGCTGAAGCCTCAGTAGAATTCCCTGGTGCCGCACCAGATTGTCTGGGAGGAATTCTTGCGGATGAAATGGGTCTGGGGAAGACTATCATGGCTCTGTCTCTCATCGCGACAGACCGATGGCTGCTGGATCGGGGTGTGAGTCTTCAACCCAAGACATCGGGGAAGGTAGGCAACCTTCATGGTCTCGGCAATCTTATGATATGAACGTGCGTAAATGGCGGTGTGGAGTTCGGGCCAACTGGGCATGATAGCATTCTTTTCAGGAAGCTGTGAGTCATTGTCGACTGAGTACCAAGGCTACTCTCATCGTCGTACCTCTCTCACTACTAAACCAATGGCAGAACGAGGCAGTCGAGCATATGGGCGATGTGGAGACATTTGGTAGGCTGGAGAGGCTTCGAGGGGTCCAGTCTAACAGATGCTAGTGATGTGCTAATCGGAGTAGATTACTCCTGAGGAGGTCTATGAGACGAACTGGGCCTCTCGGGGATTTTCAACCAAAAAATAACCCGACAGTCAATGAGTGAAAGAGAAACTGTTCTCTTGGCTGAATGCTGAATACAAGTTACTTGGAAGTTGAATCTGAGATAAGCGGAATCAGTAGCAGTGAATCGTCAGTGGCGAGTCGACATTCAAAGAGCTGCGTAACAGGACCGTACGGCTGATATTTCCTCATTAAAAGAATAATCGGCCGTTCTACGATATAATGCATTTCATTCAATGAAACTGTCATCCATCTCAGCCCGAGCATTATCACACGCAGGTAAGCCTTTCCAATACTACGGAAACGATAGGATACGCAGTCCTGAGGAGCTAGTCGCAGTAGCAGAGAGGGCCGGCCTCGTGATGACCACCTACGGCGTCGTCACACGGGATGGACCGGACATCATGAAAGTGGGCAGACCTGTTCCCTTCCTCCTGAACTAAACTCTTTTCAGCACATTCGGTGGCGGCGTATAGTATTGGATGAGTGTCACTTGATAAAGTCACGAGTAACGGCAATCTCTCGAGTGGTGCGGACTTGTCTCCACGGGGATCGTCTCTGGTGTCTATCGGGTAAGCTTAATCTCGTACCATCTATTGGATGACTGAGGCTCTCTAGGTACTCCTGTCCAGAATACTTTGGAGGACCTTTTCCCAATCATACAAGTAGCCGCCATGCTCACATCACGAAGAGCACTCTTCATGATGCCCTGCCCTTGTCAGTTCCTCCACGTCGAACCGTGGTCGTCGTTCGCCTTCTACAAGCGGCATATAGTGGACCCTGTGAAGGAAGGGGACCAAGCGGGTCGAGCTGCTCTGCATAATATGTTGTCCCGTATCATGATAAGAAGAACCAAGGAAACCAAAGATTCCAATGGCCAACCCTTGGTGCAGATGCCAGATAAGGTCAGACCACTCACAGTGGTGGTCACTCCGTGGCTGCTAGTCATGGAAGCCC
>NW_003205437.1:0-2447 GCF_000006405.1 Perkinsus marinus ATCC 50983
ACAACTTACTTAGTGAGTTCCCCCCACTGAGGATTTTTCCTATGCGTTAAAAATCGTAGACGAATTACACTACCTTTATTTGAGATATAGCATTTCCCATTGCAACGGGAACGTCCGCCTCAATTAGCATATCATAATCGTTCATCGCATCTCCGATACATGCAAGGCAAGCATCTAACTTCATCCGTATTATAATAACTTGAACCAAAGATACTCATTACATCCATATTTCTCCTTCAAAACTTTCACGCCTAATCCTTTGCTGACTCCTCGCGGAACGATATCCATTGCCATCGAAACCGACTGTGCAGCCACACAACCCATACATCTGGTCAAACGGAAGAGCGTCATGTTCTCGATCGAAAGGTCCCCGGTTCAAATCTACCATGATTACTTTGCAAAATCCTCCAACCTTTTACTCATGTCTTCCGCCATCGGATCTACCAGCGACATCACATGCATCTAGAAAGAGAAGAAAAATCGAAAGTTCCATAAAAACTATAACTTCTTACCACATGAATTGGCAAATTTTCTCTTCGAATCTTTTCCAACATTTTTTCATACGATCCACACTCCTCCGGTATCGGATCGCCAAACCTGAGCAAGAATCACCTAAAATTTTTCCAGCGCCATACCATCCATCGCTCACTTCTTGTAAACATCTACCACCCTATTATCCTCGTAGGGAGCCAATACGCGATCTCCACTATAACACAAAAGCATCACAGATTCGTCGTCTTTCAGTAGGGCAACTGTACCGACTATCTGCACAGGAAAAACTCTATCATAGAGTACGTTGGAGTTTCACCCGTGATATGAAAAACGCTTGTGGAAAAAATATTTCACGACTACTGCATACCGCAAATTTCGCGTTTCTCACAGAGTATTACGTCACTTCACGTAAAACCGGTGAAACTCCCTTGATCTCACAGTTGGTTTGAATCAGTGCTGGAGTACATGCTTGCTTCCCTCAGCTGCGCTCAAAGGTTTCCAAAGCTATATAGTCAGATTCTTCACTCATAGAAGAGTATAAATAGTCATTAGTTAATTATTAATAGTCATTATTGAATATCATCATTTAATAGTCATTTTTGACTCAGGGTAGAAGCGTATAAAAACCAACACGAATTCCTTCTTGTCACTAACACACGTAGTTGCCCAAGTGCATAGTGAGGATGGTCCCCGATAAACTAGACTATGCTATCACTACAATATTCGAAGCCACTTCTGCTACTGTGTCGAAAATTCACGATGGCAATGCAAGAGAGTATTGTTCACCAACGGAGCCGCCTGAGATTTTGGCCAATTCTTAGCGCTCGACCTTCTTATTTTTCATGATACTTTACTTTTCTGCCGTTATTTTTCATTTTATAATTCAATGTTCCAGGAAACTGTAGCCCCTTCAAACTATCACTGAAACGATAAAGGTCACGTACTGTACCATCTCAGTGAACCAGGATTATGAGTGGCTTATCCGAAAATTTTCAATAACTCACCGAAATTTTTGAAAGGTTGAAAACTGCTCAACTACATGTGTTGCTGACCATATGAAAATTTTGGGAAATTCTCATTAGTTTCTGTACACTCCTACCTAAATTCGTATATAAACTCCTACTATCAGTTTTAAGAAACTCCTGAACTCAGCTGGAAAGAGCGAGCATATATTCCTTCAACCAAGCTTTATTATTACATCAGCGATATCATGTTTCTTTTCAGCAGCCACTGCTCCTGTATGGTCATAGATAACGGAACCGTTGAGGTAAATTCCTGGACGAGAATATCTGCAGAAAAATACAGCATGCCGGGATAGAACCTGCGACCTCTTACAAATCAATGCCAGATCGCCCAAACAGTCTGCTAGTTGAAGCTCGGCATCTCCCTGTAGCCGGAACCACCGGACCTACGTAATGACGATGTTACAAAATTACGGTATGACATTATTACACCCATTCTGATCGGCTCTAATAATAGCATTTAGTGTTACGTCCGGTATGGTATGAAATGGAGATACTAAAGTGCCATCCATGTCAGCACATATGAGATCAACTTCACTCAAATCCACACATGACGACTCCTCCATCGATACTAAAGTCGGCTTCTGATTATCAGCAGATTCTGGCATTATGATGACGATGAACAAGGATCCGCTGAAAATGGTCAGTCACCTGCAGGCGATTCAAAATGGAGTGGTATGAAAAATGTGACACATATTTACTACACACAGGGTGTGAACTAAGCTCCACCACATACTCTACAGTGATATCTTGAGCCGATAATAGTGACAAATCTGTATAAAAATGATATCAAAACTCCCAGGGTGGGCAGTATCTGTCTTTCACGGGAGATTACACTCAGTTATAAAACAACGGAGTTTCACCTGTTTTACGTGAAGTGGCGTCGTAAAACTCGGTGAATAGCGCGATATTCGCGATGATATGCAATAGTCG
>NW_003203606.1:0-2524 GCF_000006405.1 Perkinsus marinus ATCC 50983
TGTGAAGCTCCCAGATGAAGACCGTCAGGAAGACTACATCACACAACTACTCGTTGAAAATGACGCCAAGTCGTTGCTGTCTACTTCGGGTGATGCCACTCTCGCATGTTATGATCTTCGATATAATAAACAGAAGTTGAAGGCCATGAGCGATAGCCAAGAGAATGAGCTTCTGTCTATGTGTCTAGTGAAAGATGGCAAGAAACTGCTCACCGGGGATCAGAACGGTGTCGTGGGGATCTGGAACTATGATTACTGGGGTGATGTTAGGGATAGGATTACGCACATGCAGAATGTCACATCCTTGGACAACATGATTGCCGTTGACGACTCAACCGTCGTGTGTGGAGGTGGCGACGGATACGTTCGAGTGTTCTGCGTTTTCCCTAATGCTGTGAAAGGCGTTCTAGGTGGTCACACAGATGTCTCGACAGGGAAGCCAGTGGCTGCAGAGATAGAGAGTATGCATGCTGATTTGGATGAGGGAATTGTGGCGACGGTAGGACAGGATTATCACATCAAATTCTGGAGAGTGGGAGATGCGCTCAAGATGGCTGCTGGTGAGACGAAGGATTCTGATGCAGAGTCGGAGGACGAGGAGGCTGCTAGCAAGCTGACGAGAGCGAAACGACAGAAAATGAAGAGGAAAGCGGCACAGATTGGGAAGCAGAAAAACACCGCTAGTGTGAACGCGAAGAAAGCGAATACCAAGGCTTTCTTCCGGGATATTGACGATCTGTAGTGCAATCATTACGATGAAGGTTCTGTACCGATAACGTTTCTACAAACTTCAGGAATATCGAGTTTTTGGTCAATTGCAGTCTTGATCACGATAGTTCTCATCGCGCTTCGTAGCGTAGTGACCTCCAGTATTTGAGGATTACGACTGGCAGCTCGCATTGACTCACAGGTGAGCACACTTTGACTGATGAGCTCGTCTCTGTCACTCACCTCTTCACGACGATCACTTCTTCGATTCATAGAGTCTTGTATACCTCCCCAGTAGCTGAACGACGCTCACGTGCGTGGGCACGCGATGAGCACTACGAGGTCGGTGTTTGCAAGGATCTTCGGAGAATCGCGATCAGTTTAAACCCAATCTCAATGTGTTGAGTTATAGTGTCACACTTGAATGCGTATTGTCAAACATGCGTGCGTTATTTCAGGTTTATTCTCAGCCTTGATTGCGATATAAAGCTTGAATCCTCACTCCCAATCTTGATTGTTGCATATCGAGGAAGTGTCAAACATGAACTCTCACTGGCAAACTTGTTTGTGTTAGTATAGGAAAGTGACAAACTTGAATCTTCATCGTCAACCTTGATTGTAACATGATTGCTCAAGGTCAAACTTGCTTGTGATAGTGTTAGTCTTGCCTGCTCAGTTGTCGAACTTGCACGGGAAAATGTGTAGGTTCGATCTGAGGGCCATCTGTTCTACATGTTGGAGACCTGCGTCACTCCGTCAGATATATCCGAATTCCGTTCACGATTCTGGGTTCGCATGGACATGCTGAGATCCTAGAGATGGATTATGACTGGTTTTCTTTCAACAGCGTAACAGCAAATTGTTGATGGCTTGGACTCCTTTCTGTTTCAGATCGGCGATCAACGGAGGAGCAGTTCATTGCATAAATGCAACCTGCTGAGAGACATGCTGAGAGAGGGAAGGCGCTTCGAGAGGGAGCGCATCGCAACTGAGGGAAACTTCTCCGGAAGGGTATCAGCGCCTGATAGAGAGGGTATTCTTCCTGATGAATCTTTTCAGATGAATCGGTGTCAAAACCTCCTGCATAGGGATCTAATAGTGAACTCCGAGTGCGAATACAGAGGCGGGATAACCAGATTGGTGGAACGAGACAGTTGGCAATGGATTGTCCCTGCAATCCAATCTTTAGGCGTGATTACTCCGCGCTCGTGCTATTCATTTCGTACATTTGCAGATTTGAGTCTGGCGCCTTAGACCACTCGGCCAATTTGGCCGAGTGGTCATCGAACCGCTTACTCATCGTCAGTTTGAAACTGACGATGAGTAAGCGCTAGTATCTTGTGATCCGTACTCTGGTTGATGTCGCCGACATCATGTCGGTCGTACTGATATATTGTTCCCTTGTCTATAGACTGTCAGCTGTGGGGTTCGAACCCACGCGGATCTCTCCACCAGAACTTGAGTCTGGCGCCTTAGACCACTCGGCCAAACTGACGATGAGTAATCGCTAGTATCTTGTGATCCGTACTCTGGTTGATGTCGGTCGTACTGATATATTGTTCCCTTGTCTATAGACTGTCAGCTGTGGAGTTCGAACCCACGCGGATCTCTCCACCAGAACTTGAGTCTGGCGCCTTAGACCACTCGGCCAAACTGACGATGAGTAAGCGCTAGTATCTTGTGATCCGTACTCTGGTTGATGTCGGTCGTACTGATATATTGTTCCCTTGTCTATAGATTGTCAGCTGTGGGGTTCGAACCCACGCGGATCTCTCCACCAGAACTTGAGTCTGGCGCCTTAGACCACTCGGCCAAA
>NW_003216596.1:0-2562 GCF_000006405.1 Perkinsus marinus ATCC 50983
ATGCTTCTAAGTAACCTAGTACATCAATGGATTGTTTTCAATTGACTGAATAAGTTCATTGATATCGACAAGATGTATTGCCATGGGTATTTGTAAGGGTTAATCGGCGACTTTTGTGTTAGTGAGTCTTGCGATTGGTCAACTCTTTGTTTAGAGTCCACTTAAATTCAGCCGCTGGTTGCAGCTGAGAAAAAAGCCAAATGATACACCAGCTTCGTGAGTTGCGGTGAGGATTTACCGCGCCAAAGCTTTCGAGAATTGTCGCCGTGAGGTCAGTAGAGTGTTTACAATAGGTAGCTATAGGGTGGGACATGCGACAATGCCACGTGTCGCAGCGACATGATATTGATCTTGGGAGGGCCGAGCAGTTCGTAACCTCCTTCATAACGGGTTAACTGGCCTGTCAGTGTCTTTTCCTATTAGAGGAAGCTCAGTTCGTGCCCCTTCCCACATGGACACGTCTACTACAGTACATGCCTCTCTGACATTCTCCCCCTTAGACGTTAATGCAGCTGTAGAGTTCGTCACCAAAGCCAGCAGTGGCCGAGCTGGGGGTATTAGTACTTTCGTTGGAGTCACTCGACAGGATCAAGAGAGTGATGGAGCAGTGGTAGTGAGGGCATGGATGATGTGCCCGGGCTAGTGTTGAATGATGTAATACTAATCAGGAATACTTAGTGTATGAGGCGCATGAAGGGATGGCTAGGAACAAGATGTTGCAGGTGGCCTCTTCCATTATTCTCTCTTCCACTATGTCGACTATATTAGATAATCACAACTCTAGCCGATCGGTACCCTGTGTTATCGGTGTATGCATGCCATCGACTAGGTCGGGTTAATGTGGGGGAGGCTAGTATTATCATCACAGCTGCGAGTGCTCATAGGAAAGCAGCTATTGTAATGTCCACGGTGCCGATGTTGGGACGATCTTCCTTAGTATAGGAATTTGTTTCTGCAGCTATTGATGCACTGAAAGGTGAAGTGCCGGTGTGGAAGAAGGAGGTGTATGTAGGGGGAGGGAGCTCAAGTGAAGTATGGAAAGAGAATACTGAATGGCGACCACAAAGTTTAGGACCTCGTGCATAGCTTACAGATAATTAGGTCACGTTTCTGAGTTTATTATCATTATTCAGTGTTGAAGTAAAATGAGAGAGTCGCCGATGAGTGGTGGAAATGATTTGGGATGAACCCTCATGACAGCATTTCAGACTCCGTGCCCGCATCAGAGGTTGGTAGGAGCTGTGGTAGGTCTGGCTGAGGACACCCACGAATGTCCGACACGTTCGTGTAGAGGGGCATCGCAATCTTGTCGTATATCTACCTGACGTCTATGGTTCTTAGTACGAGTCCAGCTGGGAAGATTACCAATGGTGATCTTCCCATGGTAATTTACCATCGGAGCTCCAAGTTACCTAATGGCTTGGTTGCTCATGGTGTTATTGCAGCGATGGACCTTGTTGGATTGTGAAGGTCATGTTGGAGGGAGCTGCTAACACATGCTAACTCTAGCACATGGCGCTAGTGGTTGTGATCATATGTAGTTGACTTTGCCGCAGTGTTGTCGGTGGAGCTCCCATTTTAGCTTTGTTGTTGTTATCATTGCTCCTTCATGTCGGCCTCCCTTCCTCCTCAGTACTCTACCATCGATAGCATGAGTAACACTTCCAAAATAGGGATTTGCTTGGGAGTAGCAGCTGCTGCAGTTGGAGCTGCTGGGGTCTTTGCAGCCTATAAATGTAGTGATGGAAGGAGCATGGGGGGCATCTTATAGTGAACTATCATCAGTTTTCAAATCGGATCGTCCCCGTAGTGGATCCCTCCTGGCCGATCCCGACAACCACCTTGCAGAAGAGGAGGTCCTACAGGGCCATGAAGTCTTCAGGTTTCCCTGGACTTGATAGTAATTCCCCCTTACAGTGACCTCCCTCAGACACGATCGTCAGACTAAAGCCGTGATGATGGCCAACGCTACCAAGTTCCTCGACCTTATGAACACTAGGAGGTCATTATCAGAACCAATGCCCCTCCCAGTTGAATCGTCGGCGTAGGTCCATCAGATTCTATTCAAAGGATGATGTGCCTATGGATATCATAATGGCAGCTGTGAGGACAGCCTGTACAGCTCCTAGTGGTGCCCATCTCCAACCATGGACCTTCGTTATTGTCCATAATCAGAAGGCTAAGGACAAGATACGTAAGTGGTGCGGTAAGGGGCTCTGAGACGCTGCTTTCTAGGTGATGTTGTGGAGCGTGAAGAGCAGTTGAATTACGACCGTCGTATGCGTAGAAGCTGGGTTAATGACGTTGCCCCTATGGTTGGGGATCTACATCGTGATGGCCGAGTACATACACCTGACGACATTGTGAACCTTTACTAGGCTTTTCAGGTGGCCAAACCCTATCTGTCGGAGGCGCCTTATCTCATTGTTATGATGAAGCAATCACACAGGGTTGACCCTACTACGGGTGAGTTATAAGTGCCCAGGGAAGGATAATTGACTCGGTGGTAATCTGTCAGGTAACCGTCAGGAACACTACTACGTTGAGCAGTCCTGTGGTATT
>NW_003215661.1:0-826 GCF_000006405.1 Perkinsus marinus ATCC 50983
AGAGGGTGTACTATAGGGGGTCTCTGGTAAGTGTCTCTACCGGCGTTATATCGGAAGGGAGTAGAGGGAAGAGACGACGGAGTAGAATGGAAGGGGGGACTCCGCGAGCAGAGGAGGATGGACAGTGGAAGAGGCCGTGCTCGGGCAGTGCTGATGGTCGGGTACCTGAGGTGTATCGAGTAGATGATGGGGACACCTCGGTGTGTGACTCGGTTGCGGTTATGAGCGACGAGGGGTCTCCGGGGATAGCAACGGTGATGAGCTCTTTGGGAGGCGACGAGAAGGTGAATACCGCACCAACCGCTACAGATGGAAGACGTAAGAGGGTGGGTGTCTGGTGGTGATATAAGAGAAGCGTATTGTCTGTATGCAGGGTCATCTTCGGGAGGTCGCGGGTTCGATCCTAGCCAGGTGAAACTCGACGGCGAGTGCCTCGCAATAACTCGCTGGGACGAGATGCATGGACAAGTACTACCTCCAGGCCGCTGAGAACTGCCCCTTAGTCGTATCAGGTTATCGGCTTGTCGTGGCAGGAGAGATCTTCCTATGCTCATGGTCGCTATCCCCGAGGTCCACTACGGGGAGGTACGGCTGTCCTGTTGTCTAGCGCCGTGTATAGAGGTGAAGAGACTAGGCTGTTCATAGTAGATGTGAAAGGGACCAAGTATAATGTGCTGATGGGAATCGGTGAGTTGCATACACCTCAGAGTATTATAAGTAGTCTTCTTGCCCGTTCTGCTAGGATTCGCCACAGAGCCTCTCGCCTCTCGCCGTCTGCCTACTGGTGGCGGCTCGCATGGGGTGCTGGAGGGCCGAGAATGGATAA
>NW_003207714.1:0-1075 GCF_000006405.1 Perkinsus marinus ATCC 50983
CCGACTTTTTTGCTATATGATGTGAAAACGTGTCTTCTCCGAGCCTGCTTTGTATCCAGTGAGCAGCCAACAAGTGGCATAGCGACCCCATTGTAGCTTCGAGTCCGAGTCTTCGATGAATATATGATAGACTGTCTAGTTGAGAGTCGACTAGAGTACGCTGCGAGCCCTACCCGCTACCAACCAGAATTGAGGCCGTCCTCCGACAAAGAAAATACTTAAATCGAGAGGAGTGATTACGGGTTATTCCCAGAGCACACAGCATAGACTATACGGACTCCATATTGTGGAGGGGACAGTTTCAGCTACGGCAGTCTTCACGGACTCGAAGACATGGTTGCCAAACGCAAGATACAGACTTGAAAATCATATCATGGGGACTTCACGCCTTCCTCCGTGTCGCGATAATATTGATTATAGCTTGTGGGTGACGAGTAGAAGACTATGGGATCGGTATTTCACGTATCCGTTGAGCCTTACCTTGGAAGCTTCCAGACCTGAGAAAGCACAGCCGGTGAGTTCTTTCCTTAAACGGGAATGAATCTGAGTCGGAGTCAGAGCATAGGTGATAAGGAATGCTCATGAGTCATTAAGAACTGCCGCATCCGTCTCCAGAAAAGAAGGTATCTCGTCGTATTAACTGCGGGTCGAAACTCATTTCATTCAAGGAAGCGCTCCCAGCTGTATGTGATGTTGTCCAAATCATCGGAGCTTGCGTGAGATGATCTAAGTACAAGTAGCGAACATCTGTTAGAAGTTACTTATCTCTCATCTCATTGTTTGAGTTATTGTACTACAAATTCCGCTGCGTCGACGGTTAAGCTCATCCCGCACTAAGGTCAAGACTGAATCACTCAGAGGGGCTACCGGATTCTTTGCCATTGAGTCGTTCAAGAGAGTAGCGAGTAGCACGCTTCTTGCTGGCAGTTGACGCATAGTGCTCCAGAAAAGGCAAGCTCACACTCCTATAGATCCCCAAGCCACAGCTCCCAGAACGACTCTTGATTTCAAATACGTAGAAGAGTCCGTCATTTCTTGATGCGTCCCCTAGAATAGTTCATCTTCTAACTTCTCA
>NW_003213672.1:0-984 GCF_000006405.1 Perkinsus marinus ATCC 50983
CGGAGGAAGGCGTGAAGTCCCCATGATATTATTTTCAAGTCTGCATCTTGCGTTTGGCAACCTTGTCTTCGAGTCCGTGAAGACTGCCGTAGCTGAAACTGTCCCCTCCACAATATGGAGTCCGTATAGTTCATGCTGTGTGCTCTGGGAATAACCCGTAATCACTCCTCTTGATTTAAGTATTTTCTTTGTCGAAGGACGGCCTCAATTCTGGTTGGTAGCGGGTAGGGCTCGCAGCGTACTTCAGTCGACTCTCAACTAGACAGTCTATCATATATTTGTCGAAGACTCGGACTCGAAGCTACAATGGGGTCGCTATGCCACTTGTTGGCTGCTCACTGGATACAAAGCAGGCTCGGAGAAGACACGTTTTCACATCATATAGCAAAAAAGCCGGAACGTTTCGGAGGAGATTACGAGCGAGAAGGTAACCTATAAAATCAGGAGACACTAGTGCCGACGATGAAAAACACGTTGAACGGTTCCTTCGTTCAGGTAGAACTGCTTTGAGTCAACGTGATTTCCGAGTGGACCTCAACCGTCTTCGGTACAAACTCATTATCAAGTGTGGTGCCCCACTAAAGTGAGCAGAGTGAAATTAATATGGTGCTAGAATTGCTATTGTCCGATGATTCTGTCGACGCTGACATTCGCCGAGTACGACCAAACTTCTTGATCTATCTACCTGTTAGTTAAGTTAGGGTTCCAGCCTTTGGGTGGTACTCCTGCATTTTCTCATACCGCTTTGATTTATCACCAAGAAATTGGCCTGAACTTTTTTTGCATGGATTTTGAGCAATTTTGCGTGATTTGATTGTGCATAGCTCGACAGAGCCAAATCATATCTAGAATTCAAAGGTACCTTCTAGTTAGCTATCACTTCAAAATTCGTTGAACTCTTAGAGTTGACGACTTACAGACAAAGCACATTTTATTTGGGACACCCGATACGTTCCGAGTCAAGAGTGGCATTCTTGAGAAGTT
>NW_003205134.1:0-1084 GCF_000006405.1 Perkinsus marinus ATCC 50983
ATTTGGCCCGTCCTTAGTCTGTTGTATCATCTTCTTGATAGATGATGAGTTAGTCCTCAGAAGATGTTTACAACTCGAAGTCCAATCACATCCTTATGGTACCGTAAGAAGAGGCCCTCATTCCTGGGTCCTTCTGCTCTACCAACATCGATCAACTCGCGTACTTCCCGTAAAACGCTACGAATAAACAGGATTCCGCACAAGCTTGTGCGGCCTGGACTTCCCACGCGCCGTTCACGAGTAGACCAACTATAGGGGAAAAATAAGTCAAGACAGATAAGACCACCTTTGGAGGCGACTGCTCAGATCGTCGTTGTGGTACCTCGCGCGTGTAAGCTTTAACGCAGCCATACCCTTGGAAAAGGGCAACACTGCAGAGAACATGCGCAAGTTGTGAAAGGCGCGGCGCGGCGCCGCCCATATATGATGTTGGTGATTTCCGTCATGGTCGGCTGGTTTTGAAGGGTTAATAGGGGTTATGTGTTAACATAGATGTTATCTGATTCGGCTCTACGCAGGGATTATGCACATGGTCGACCACAGCTTTCAAAGTTTGAGGTTTGATGTTTGGACTCCAAACTTGCATCTCGGGTGAGGAGAGGGAGGTCCCGGGTTCGATCCCTAGTAGCGTGATTTTTCAAGTGGAAGAAACGAGTAGTGCTTTTTCAAGTGAGCAGACAAGAACGAGTATAGTTGGTTTACTGAGGTGTCGCTATAATTACTATGTTATTACACAGACACTGATGATCTCTGGCAATTGAGTTGCCGCACCTCGAAGACTGAGCGTTTGCGTAGATCATCTACGGTAGATGTTGTAGGGCAAGTTGACATGTGCCCATCGCGAGTAATTCAGCCCGAATGTAGACCCTATGATTGTTCATGGGCCAAGTTGGCCGTGCCAACTATTACTGGGGAGAAAAGATATCTAGCGAGGTAAGTAACGAGATCAAAACCTGGAGTGAATTATTTTTGTTACTGCCAGCATCAGCATCCAAAGTTTGGATTCCGAACCAGTCTCTCTACTTTCACGTACTCGTTTGGCTCAGTCTTCGAACTCTCGCATCGATTATGAATGAGTATGAAA
>NW_003202884.1:0-1028 GCF_000006405.1 Perkinsus marinus ATCC 50983
ATCGGCGCCTCACAGAGAGGTCCTCCCCTGCACAAATCGTCAGTTTCCACATCATTTCGTGATCATGTGGTCGGAATAGTGAATCTTATAGTGGCGGATGCAACTCTGTGGCGTTTGAGCCAGATCGGCAGCTTTTAAAGGGGTTCTCCACTGCACAAATCATCAAACTCCACATCATTTCTTTATCATGTGGTTAGGATAGTGAATCTTATAGTGGCGGATTCAACTCTGCAGCCTTCGAGCCGGATCGGCGCCTCACAGAGAGGTCCTCCCCTGCACAAATCGTCAGTTTCCACATCATTTCGTGATCATGTGGTCGGAATAGTGAATCTTATAGTGGCGGATGCAACTCTGTGGCGTTTGAGCCAGATCGGCAGCTTTTAAAGAGGTTCTCCACTGCACAAATCATCAAACTCCACATTATTTCTTTATCATGTGGTTAGGATGGTGAATCTTATAGTGGTGGATTCAACTCTGCAGCCTTCGAGCCGGATCGGCGCCTCACAGAGAGGTCCTCCCCTGCACAAATCGTCAGTTTCCACATCATTTCGTGATCATGTGGTCGGAATAGTGAATCTTATATTGGCGGATGCAACTCTGTGGCGTTTGAGCCAGATCGGCAGCTTTTAAAGAGGTTCTCCACTGCACAAATCATCAAACTCCACATTATTTCTTTATCATGTGGTTAGGATAGTGAATCTTATAGTGGTGGATTCAACTCTGCAGCCTTCGAGCTGGATTGGCGCCTCACAGAGAGGTCTTCCCCTGCACAAATCGTCAGTTTCCACACCATTTCTTCATCTTGTGGTCGGAATAGTAAAAATTGTAGAGGTGGATTCAACTCTGCAGCCTTCGAGCCGGATCGGCGCCTCACAGAGAGGTCCTCCCCTGCACAAATCGTCAGTTTCCACATCATTTCTTGATCATGTGGTCAGAATAGTGAATCTTATAGTGGCGGATGCAACTCTGTGGCGTTTGAGCCAGATCGGCAGCTTTTAAAGAGGTTCCTCCACTGCACAAATCATCAA
>NW_003213106.1:0-1240 GCF_000006405.1 Perkinsus marinus ATCC 50983
TGAGCCATCCCAACTTCTACAATATAGAATCTTTCCAATGAAAGTTTCAATGGAAGCTCCCACTTCAAGGCCTTTCCAAAGGGAGTCTACTGATTTCAAACTAAGTAGTCCTCCGAATCTAAGCTAGGGTGGAATACGATGATCTAGAATCCCGTCATGTGCAGCGCGGCGCCACTGGCGTCATGATGCAGCATAAAGGAGTAATCGAACGAGTTACTGTTGACGGTCGCCGGTATATGAATTCGCCCGCACATGTGACCGACACGATCCGCGGCAAAGTTCGTAATAGTTGATTTAGCAAACAGGAAGTTCTCAAATGCAATATGATGCCTACGGAGGCTTGCAAGAATGAATTGTGTCAACGCATTTGCTCTTAATTTCGCGAATATCCCTTCCCCACCAATTGTGAAAATTTCCGAAACTTTCGGAAAAATTCCCGGAAAGTTTCCTCTGAAACTTTCCGGCGTTTTGGAACCCCTTTTCCGACACCCTGCATCCTCTCGCCCTCCAGTTTCCTCTTCAGCCGCGTCCTATGCGGGGCAAATCTTGAGCATACATATATAAGGTGCATCTCATCCTCCAGAGGGTGGGCGCAGAATCTGAACGCCTTAGTCAATCCCCTCTCGATCTTCGACCATTGTCTCCTCGTGCTCGAGTGCCTGCTCATCACCTCCATTAGCCTGCACGTCTCTACGGGCGCCAGACCCGCTCCTTTAATAATCCCTATCTGTTTGGGTCCTAGGTTAACCCCAGTCCAGCGCACCCTGAGCTTCCCGCAATTTCTTGCCCAAGCCTCATCTCCCCTCGAGGCAAATTTCCGATCTATCATCTCCTTCGTATGCACCCAAGGGACTGCCGCACCCAGCGGCTTCCCTCTCCTCGCCCCCTCGGCTGCGAGGAGGTCGGCCATCGCATTGTGCACGTTGCCTCGGTGGGACTTGACCCACCTCAACTTCAAGCCCATCCCGTGGTCCCGCAAACCTTGCGCCAGGCTGGGTACCGCCAGCCGGGCTTGGTGCGCCGTATACCCCAGTCTCGCCGTGTGACCGCCGACCGCGCGCAGGGCTGCCATATTGTCAACACAGAGCTCGATACTCTCAGTTCCCTCGACCCTCAGCCGCGGGATCTCTGATTCCGCCCTCTGGCATACTATAGTTACCGCCAGGGGTTCGCTCTGGTATGCCGAGCTCCAGTCTGGCAGCCTGCGACAGTCCATTCATTCCACTTTGCCTGCGGGCCC
>NW_003208759.1:0-2155 GCF_000006405.1 Perkinsus marinus ATCC 50983
TTTATGTTAGAATGAATGGCGGCGTTGCCTATGCGACAATGGATGGGTCTGTGGATCCTCAGTGGACTTTCATTCCACTGGATATTCAAGGTGACGAAAGCTTTACTGCGGCTCCAGACGGCTACCTCTACTACCGTAAATCCATCGATTCGGTCTACCGCCTCCCGCTAGATGATCTAGTTGGCTCGGGTGAGCTTTACGCTGGTGGGTGTGGCTGTGGTCTGGCGCCTAATCAAATATGTACTTCGGGCAACGGTAACCTTGTGAACTTCAAGCCCACTGGAGGCATTGTCATGCAAGACTACTTTGAAGGACCTGACTTCCGATTCCTTAACTGGTGTGGAGATTTCTGTTCTACTACCACTAGTGGTCCTGTGACTAGCACTACTTCTGTCTCAACCAGTGGTCCTGTGACTAGCACTACTACTGTCTCAACTAGTGGTCCTGTAACTAGCACCACTACTGTTTCAACTAGTGGTCCTGTGACTAGCACTACTACTGTTTCAACTAGTGGTTCTGTGACTAGCACTACTACTGTCTCAACTAGTGGTCCTGTGACTAGCACTACTACTGTCTCAACTAGTGGTCCTGTGACTAGCACTACTACTGTTTCAACTAGTGGTTCTGTAACTACTACTACTACTACTACTACTGTTTCAACTAGTGGTCCTGTGACTAGCACTACTACTGTTTCAACTAGTGGTCCTGTGACTAGCACTACTACTGTTTCAACTAGTGGTCCTGTGACTAGCACTACTACTGTTTCAACTAGTGGTCCTGTGACTAGCACTACTACGGTTTCAACTAGTGGTCCTGTGACTAGCACTACTACTGTTTCGACTAGTGGTCCTGTGACTAGCACTACTACTGTTTCAACTAGTGGTCCTGTGACTAGCACTACTACTGTTTCAACTAGTGGTCCTGTGACTAGCACTAATACTGTTTCAACTAGTGGTCCTGTGACTAGCACTACTACTGCCTCAACCAGTGGTCCTGTGACTAGCACTACTACTGCCTCAACTAGTGGTCCTGTGACTAGCACTACTACTGCCTCAACTAGTGGTCCTGTGACTAGCACTACTACGGTTTCAACTAGTGGTCCTGTGACTAGCACTACTACGGTTTCAACTAGTGGTCCTGTGACTAGCACTACTACGGTTTCAACTAGTGGTCCTGTGACTAGCACTACTGCTGTTTCAACTAGTGGTCCTGTGACTAGCACTACTACTGTTTCAACTAGTGGTCCTGTGACTAGCACTACTACGGTTTCAACTAGTGGTCCTGTGACTAGCACTACTACTGTTTCAACTAGTGGTCCTGTGACTAGCACTACTACTGCCTCAACTAGTGGTCCTGTGACTAGCACTACTACTACCTCAACTAGTGGTCCTGTGACTAGCACTACTACGGTTTCAACTAGTGGTCCTGTGACTAGCACTACTACTGTTTCAACTAGTGGTCCTGTGACTAGCACTACTACGGTTTCAACTAGTGGTCCTGTGACTAGCACTACTACGGTTTCAACTAGTGGTCCTGTGACTAGCACTACTACGGTTTCAACTAGTGGTCCTGTGACTAGCACTAGTACTGCCTCAACTAGTGGTCCTGTGACTAGCACTACTACGGTTTCAACTAGTGGTCCTGTGACTAGCACTACTACTGTTTCAACTAGTGGTCCTGTGACTAGCACTACTACTGTTTCAACTAGTGGTCCTGTGACTAGCACTACTACTGTTTCAACTAGTGGTCCTGTGACTAGCACTACTACTGTTTCAACTAGTGGTCCTGTGACTAGCACTACTACGGTTTCAACTAGTGGTCCTGTGACTAGCACTACTACGGTTTCAACTAGTGGTCCTGTGACTAGCACTACTACCGTTTCAACTAGTGGTCCTGTGACTAGCACTACTACCGTTTCAACTAGTGGTCCTGTGACTAGCACTTCTACTGTTTCAACTAGTGGTCCTGTGACTAGCACTACTACTGCCTCAACTAGTGGTCCTGTGACTAGCACTTCTACTGCCTCAACTAGTGGTCCTGTGACTAGCACTACTACTGCCTCAACTAGTGGTCCTGTGACTAGCACTACTACGGTTTCAACTAGTGGTCCTGTGACTAGCACTACTACGGTTTCAACTAGTGGTCCTGTGACTAG
>NW_003215480.1:0-1690 GCF_000006405.1 Perkinsus marinus ATCC 50983
CAGCACATGCACCAATGTATGAAGTCAAACGGAGTCAAATGGAATCAGATGAAGTCAGATTTGAAGACGGAATCGACCCGACGATGACAGAAGAAAAATGATGACTATGGAGCATCATGATTCAGGACATAAATAATGAGCTTTATCAATATTCGGCGTACATTTGACGGTCAAATGTACCCGATGTGGTTTTTTGACTTGATCACATTATCGAAAAGGTCGTTGGCTGCTCATCTCCTTGGAAAACAGTCGATCTGTTACTGGTTGTTACAGCAGTCACACTCCCCACCACATAGAGCCATTACAGTCCAGCAATCGAGCCCGCCACAGCAGATGAAGACCCAGCAAGTCCGGCACGCACGGCAAAGGTCGTTAGGTGACCCCAGGTTCCTTCTTGGACTAAACACGGCACTAACAGCATCATATCCATCCTCATAGACATCCCTGTAATCGTCAGTCCCCTCCACGGTAATATTGAATGCTCTTTGATCACTCATTCGATTGTCGCCGCCTAGGGTAGCAACGACAACCCACAGGATGATGAGGAGTCTCAGAACAGGATAGGGCATCACGAAATGGAAATGATCTGCACAACATTCCTCGAGCCCTCGCTTGCTATCAGTAAAGAAGATATTCTAATAATGATAACTATTTTATGATATGCCTTCATGGTTGTGCGCTGCATATGCTCCTTTAGGTTGTCCGGAGTGCAGCGTCTTCATGTTCAAGCCAATCACCACTGGTGAACAACCCTGCACTGACATCGGCGCTAGATAAGGAGTTACTCGTCAGTTGATGGTTACAACTCGCCTGAGCCAAGATGGCTACCAAAAGAAAAGATCCCAGAAGTCCTCCTCATTCCGGAGTCCATCTGCTCTATAAACATCAACCAACTCACGTACTCCACGTAAAACGCTACAAATGAACAAGATTCCGCACAACCAGCTTGTGCGGCCACACACGAATAAACCAACTCTAGGGAAATGAAGAAGTCAAGACAAACAGAATCACCGTTGAAGGCGACTGCCCAGGCCATCGTAGTGGTATCTCCATGGCATGGAGTCCATGGAGTCCATGCGCGAAAGAAGTAGTATCTCCTGATAGCATCCAACTTGTGGCAGCTTCTGCTGAATCAGCTTGCGCGTTGCGTGCGACCCACGTGAATTGCCGTGTAATGCACAGCATATACAACACACGATACACATGTTAGAGCTCGGCTGATGAACAGTACTTGACTGTAAAGAATTTCCCGTTGGCCGCAGACTGCGACTCGCAGTCACTTGATTTCTCAAGAATCGCTTCCATGGAGCCACTGTAAAGTTGGGGTGGGTGAACAAAAGCAACGGGCTCAAATGCCAACATGACGCAATAATCGACTAATCGAGGTCAACTCGTTGGGCCAGTTTACTCGGCGACGGTCTCCGGCGTGTGTGAAGGGACAGTCACGTTGTGTCGACGCAACACCTAGCGCTATTCAGCAGTGATTCAAAGTTCTTCCGGGATGTTGGGTTACATCCCACCTTCGCCTCAGTTATTTGTCGTCCTTTTTTCCAAATGACTCCAGCACCTCGCAGCCGTCGAAGCCCAGCATCACCCAATGTCGCCGGTCACGACTCTTCTCCACCGCAGCCCTCCACTTCTGAGCCTAGCGTCCCCTCGGGCTATACTACTGAGACGGTCGACGACTCCA
>NW_003205984.1:0-1252 GCF_000006405.1 Perkinsus marinus ATCC 50983
TGAAGACTGCGGAGGACCTGCAGAACAAGTGAGCAGAGTACGCCCTTCGAGGTCCGATCGACCACGTGTTCATGATAGATACGCCCACCTCACCAACTACTCTATTTGTAGGAGCTCCGACGATTATGTCGAGAACAGAGATGCAAGGGTTGACCACTATGGTCATAAGTGGAGCCTATCGGCTCTCAATAGGCATTGCTCTTGCAGTGGCCTTAACGTGTCTGAGGTACTTCTCCAACTCTATTATCACAGCTGGCCGGCATGTCATCATCTCAGGTCTGGGGCTCTATCATTGATATCATATTGAAGACTATTGTGGCATCGGGAAGGTTCGGGCAGATTGGTCAGAGTGGCGTGGGCAGGCGGGCGGCCCCGTCTTGTTTTGAGCTCTTTGGGTAAGCCGTCGGTGATTGCCACCATATACTGTTATCACAGTTTCGACATTTTGTTGGACTCCAAGCTTAAGCCATGGCTTATCGAAGTAAATCTGAGCCCCAGTCTCGTGGCTGACACACCTCTTGATCGGAAGGTAGACGAAACATTGTAGTCGCTCTGAAGTCTATGGTCAGATCAAAGCCCACCTCATCTCCGATATCCTCAACTTGGTCGGTGTACCGTCATCGAAGTCTCGAGGGAATAGTCTCCAGGGATACTATGTTAACACATTTACATCGACAACGAGCCGTCTACTCAAAACGCCGCCTTTCGATATGGGTGACAATATGAGTCACTTCATGGGAGGGTCCGGTTCTAGGCTGGATAATGCTGAGACCAGGGCGGGGATGTGTGGTTTTCGAGGCCACGATATAGATAAGGAGTCCTCACGGGTACTAGTGCAAGTCCTTGGGGAGTTGCGACGACATGCTGGGTATTCTAATGGAGGGGGAAGATCTAGGGACAACTTCATCAGGATATACCCAACGCCAGAGTCGACCTGGAGGTAAGAGAGGGGACTCATAGCTGTGTCCAGAGCATAGTGCAACTCAGATTCCGAGATATGCTATCACCGCATTGTCACTATACCCGGCTTATTAATCGAATCTTCTATGGACACTTTTGGGACCCTGGTAGAAGATCGAGAACGAATTCCGGGATCCGTCGGAGTTCCGAGCCACTCCTTAGAGACGGTATTTTTAGAAATACTAGGCTTACTCTATTACTGCTTGAGTACGGCGAACGCCTCTGCATCTTCCTCGAGTCCTTGCCACCTCGTTTGCGAGCTAAGTTGGCCAGAATTGCTCATGTCTGGACC
>NW_003216483.1:0-1377 GCF_000006405.1 Perkinsus marinus ATCC 50983
GGTGAGTGTGAGGGACGATATCGGGTATTGAGGAGTAGATTGATCCGGGAGGCGGAGCGATGGGATGCAATAGAGAGAAATGAAGAAGAGGAGAAGGAAAGGCAAAGGAGACTACAGGTCGGAGGCCTTGCCGTGCTGCTCCTCAGACTCATCTCAGGAGGATTCCATACTAGGACGGAAGAATACATCCGGACAACCCTATGACATTGTCGGTCTCAGCTACCATGACACCGAGGTTAGTACACTTCCGTCTACTCCTCTTCTTCATACTTGTAGTAGGAGGGGCGACGGCTACGTTATCATGATGAGCTCATCAAATGGCGAGGAAAGCTTCGAGCGAATCATCTGGCCGCTCGGAATCATCTCGGGTGAGTTTCTTCTTGCTCTACCTTTCATTATCCTCGAGTCCCCGCCTATGAGTTCCGAGTCGAACTTTCTCGAGCTGTCGAAACTTTCGATAGCCATGAAAGAGGATCGATTCTACTGCGGAGCTCTCAGCTTCGTTCCTTGCTGGACAGTGTGGGAGAATATGTACATTGTTGGTTTCTATACACTTCTACCCGAACTCATATGCAACGTGTATAATTAGTGGGGAAACATTTTTACTCAGCTGAGTAAAGCAAACAAATATTTCAACACTGTGTCTGGGATAGTTGGTCATAATCATCAGTCGTGTCCTTACTTCATTAATGAGCCTCTGTCAGCTTCAACCCGATCACAGGGGAGTCTTCATTCGAGCTACAGCATCCCCAGAAGCCCAAGCCTGACAGTACCAAGCCCGAGGATAGTTCCAAGGACCCTTGCTCATGACCACAACATGCTATCACTTGTATACCAAAGTTGTGCCACTATCTTCTACGACTTGCGTTGCCTACGTGTTCCCTTATGGTACCGAACTCTGCCTGACTCACAGGAATCGCAGCCGTCCAAGGGAATGGTATACTAACGCCACCTTTTGCGGGTAGATCCTCTGTCGATCGATGACGAGGACCCAACACGTAAAATGTCCACACTTGTCACTCGCTCAACTGTAATGTTCACTCTAGTGACAGTACCATCGACAATATCATGGCTAGCCTCGCTGGGCAAGAAGTCCCTTGAACCAACAGCAATCGATAGAGGCGGGAGATGGAAGACCTGTTCTTGCTGTCTGCGATCGATCGACAGGAGATACCCGAAGCCCGACCATTCTGTAGCGTATATACTCATGGAAACGTCTGTCGAGAGTGGATGAGCGCTAGGAGGGTATGAATCATGATGATGGAGTATCTCTGACCAGAGAGTACTGTCTGGTAGGTCCTCGTTAAAGGCTGGGCACAGAAGCGGCCTCTGTCGTGTGAAATCATGGCGGCAAAGCACAGGGCAATTCCTAATCAC
>NW_003212409.1:0-2955 GCF_000006405.1 Perkinsus marinus ATCC 50983
AAGCAAGCTCTTGCGACGATGGGTACTGCCAACCATAGCTGAGAGTCTAGGAAAGAAGACTTACAGCCTCGTTGGTATGCCAAGTAAATTCGACCTGAAGGACCTCAAACCATTAGCTGATTCGCCTTTCGCAGACCCTTGAGGCCTCTGTTTTTCCATCTTCCCTGTACATTCATCTCGATTACGGTTCTCTGTTTTTCTTCGAAGGAGGGAGGGACCCTCCGGGAAGGTGAGTGGTACGCCACCAAGCACGCGATCATATCGCGCTCGCCATGATGACTTATTCATCATGAATAGCGCACGTCTGCGAGACACGTGAATCCACGTGAGTCACGTGACGTGACGTGACGTCCGCAGTGACGTGACGCCTTTTCCCGTCTCGCGTTCTTCCCTTCGTTCGCTCTCATTCGCTCCTTCCAGCCTTCCCCAAGGTTGTTGCGTTCTGGCAATTAACTTACTTACACTAGTGACACTCCGAAACATGCACGGCGGAACAGTCCCCTGCTGCGTACGGTGTCTTCGGTACTCATGCGTACCAATCTGACTTTGACAAACATGCTCAAGGACACCTCACGCGCTGCTATGGTTGAGGCAGGATACCTTTAGGCGTAATCTTTTTCCAGCTCTCCAGCAATCGAGACCTTGAGGGACGTCTACAGCGTTCCGCTCTTGGGAACGCCTCTGCGCTGGGGCGGCTCTCACGTGCGTGCGACTGCTTGGGTCGTCGTCACCCGAATACAATCGATCAGGCTATGTGTGTGCGTGCCCACTGCTCATTGCTTGTGCTTTGGAAGCCACACGAATCGCCCACTATTCTCTCCGTCGAGCTTATTGATTTATATGAAATTGGTATCAGATATTATCACCCTCATTTTCTAATGAATGACTCCGAACCCTCAAATGATTCTGAGTTGTCACTTGGAAGAACCAAACTTGAGCCCCCAGACGCTACAAGATCCAAAATATTGGTCAAAATGCGTTATCCTATGCTCCTTAGGCTGCTGGCTTTGGTTTGTGTATTTGACGTGTTGAAGGTCTCCCGAGGAGAAACTCTCAAGCTCGATGTGCATTACAGATATGTGGTTAAACACGGCTTTGGATTGTTCCACACTCTAGTCGATGAGAACGGTCAGGACGTAGATGTTCTTGTTGACACTAGATCGGGTTTGTTTTTTTTCGCCGAGAAGAAGTGGTTCGAGAAAGCCACCGGACTCTTCTGCCTTGCAGCGCCCCTGGGGTGCTACGAATGCTCGAAGCCTTGCTCTGTGGGTAAAGTGTCGGCAAGAGCGAGTTTCGATAGCGATTACAGTGTAAGCATTTTTCCGCACAAATCGAAATTGACGATCGGTAAAGTGTCAGAGAGCTTCACTTTCGGACTGATATTCGACCAGAAGCCCCCTGTCACTGAAGTTCCTCCGATCAATGTGATGGGTCTTGGCTTCGATAATGGCGATGAGGACTTCCCGTCTGTGATGACGCAGTTGCGATCGTCGAAAGCTATAACGACCGATATCATTGCTCTCTACTTGTACCCTCCAACTGATCCCACGGGGGAATCCATTGATGGAGGCCTACTCCTTGGTGGAAGCGACCCTGCATTATATGAGGGAGCACTGAAGTATGTCGACCTCTCTACGGACGAAGGTTACATGGTGAATATTGACAAGCTACAAGTCGGTGATGGAACTATAATTTCTGGTATCAATACGAACGTGGACCTCGACAGCGGCGCCAACTATCTATGTGTCCCAAAATTATACTATAATCGTCTTATCAAGGATATTGGAGCTCAAACTGACAAGGTTGCGGGTAAGCATGTCGTTTTCAAGTTCGATCAAGAAATCAAGACATGGACATTCCCTTGCCAATACATGAGCAAGTTGCCACCGTTGACGTTTGCCTTGGGCCCTCAGGGCTCAACCTCATTTACGATGACGTCCACAAACTATGCCGTGAGTCTCGAAGGTACCTGCTATCTTCTTATCATGGAAAACCAACGGGATGACTGGAGTTTTCACGATCGTATGTTGATCGATAGGTATTTTGAGTTCGACCCTACTCGTAAACGAGTTGGATTGGGCAAACTGAAACCGCGATCTACATGAACAAATCCCTCGTTTTGCGATCTTCTCTTTTATTTACGGTCTACTGTAGAGGAATGGTCCTCTATTGAATAACCCTGTATTGATGATAATAACACAACTTTATATAAGTTTCAAGTTTATATGATGATACCGATGATACTAGTGTTCGGAGGCTTACATCAGCATATTGTTGATCTCTGTCTTCGTATCGCTCGCCTCATTAGCTATATGGATTGTTCGATGAGAAACGTGACGTAGTCGTTCTCGTGGGTTTTTATCCATTACATTATAATACGGTATCAACAAGTATGTCTGCGTTGGATTCCTCTGAGAGTACGGATGCAAGGCGATTCATATTATCAAACTGCAGCCGAACGCCCTTCATCATCGATGGTCATTTTATGACCGCTTCGTGAGAAGATCTTCAGAGTCATTCGCCATTCTTGTAACATATTTCTACATACAACATTTAGAAAAGTGCTATTCGGCGAATTATTCGCTTCATTGGAAGATTATTATTTGGCTATTGAGCCCCATATATCCGCGGATCAGGATTTAACTCGAGCCTTTTGAGTTCATCATGAGTGCATCATATCACCGAACAAGGAACTACCCGCTAACTTCATTGATGCGCTGCAAATAGAGATTCCAATTTTAGTGGTTTTTCTCGCGAATAAAATAGCCTTCAATTTCGTTATCAGGGAAGTCGATTTCGCTGACAAAGACATCAATTTGATGTCAGTAATTTCCGGCCGCATCAGGGCACGAACTTTCTGGCTTGAGATCTGTAACTTGCGATCACGCATGAGATCATCTAAGGACACCGTCCTTGAAAAGGACTCCTTTCCTGGAGATTCGAGACCCCATCATT
>NW_003207587.1:0-964 GCF_000006405.1 Perkinsus marinus ATCC 50983
AGAGTCTTGAATTATATCAATACCGCCATAAATGCCTCGTTAAGTGACGTTTCACTTTTGATCGATCGTAACGCTATTGTCAATCAATAGAAGGAACCATCGAGTGGGGCGGCTTAATGAAGATATGCTTCTGCAGAATAATTTTCACGGGGGCACGCGTTGAAGGATCCGTTCCAGCGAGTGGGGCGGCTATGCCACTTCCTCAAGATATGCTTCTGCACAATCATTTTCACGGGGGCACGCAATGGAAAGTCAATTCCATCGAGTGGGGCGGCTATGCCACTTCCTCAAGATATGATTCTGCAGCATAATTTTCACGGGGGCACGCGATGGAAGGTCAATTCCATCGAGTGGGGCGCCTATGCCACTTCCTCAAGATATGCTTCTGCAGAATAATTTTCACAGGGGCACGCGATGGAGGGTCAATTCCATCGAGTGGGGCGCCTATGCCACTTCTCCAAGATATGCTATAGAAGGTATGATATGAAATCGTACCAAGATATCCTTACCTGATCGGTCTCCCGTTGAATTTCCTCCTCCTCCTTTTCTATCCTCTCCTCCCTTTCCTGAAGGTCAGCCCGTAATGTCGCATTGGCTGAGACCATTCGATCAAGTCTCGCCCGGACCTCCTCAGCTCGAGATGCCGAACTCCCTGATCAAAATGAACCAAGTCCTGACGAGGAGCATCTCACCAAGTACCTTGAGCTTCCTCTTCTTGTATTCTTCTAGTGAGGTCAGCGAGAGCGGCCTCATATCGCCCCTCGCCATCAACAGCTCGAGCTTCCAGTTCGGCTAGTTGTCGTGCCACTGACGAGCAAATAAGCCAATAGAAGTGCCCATTGAACAGTGTTGGAGGAATATATGTTCGCCTCCTTCAGCCAATCTCAGCAGTTTCCTCACTAATTACAGTAGCTCACATACTAGTTCGCGTAGAAGTGTCCAAAATGAACCCGAAACTCCTAAA
>NW_003200231.1:0-1095 GCF_000006405.1 Perkinsus marinus ATCC 50983
TTTGAGAGAGAGAGAGAGAGTGATGTGACATAAAATATAGAAATTATACTTCACATCACAGACTGTGGACAGTGAATGTCGTGAATTTTTGGCACAGTGTACATCGGCGCATGTTCAATGTGGTAGAAATCTCCATGAAAACTGAACGTGCTAGTGAGAAAAAAGCGTATGACACAAAGCTATCGTATGGTAAAAGATTAATAAGTGTTTAGTAGGTATTAAGGGTGTAAAGCTGATCAGATAGAGAAAAGGCATTATTCTTGCTGTGAATAATTTCCTGTAACGTTTTAACACAATGTACATCGGCGCATATCTATTAGGGTCGATCTTACAAATACGGCTACAGTAAGTGATACGGAAAAGGCAGTTCTTGATAGAATGTAAGTGTACCAAGTATATGGCGAACATGATATATGTAGGGGTGTTGACAGTGAGACACAATCTGGAAGGAACCGAAAACAGGCACGGAAACGATTGTGAATTAATTACTCGGAGCAAATTTTTGTGACGGTTTAACACATCTAAATCGTTTTGATCGATCACGCTATGCAAGAGATACTGTGAATCATAGGGAGCTTCGTCGCACGACAAATGTAGTACTGGATAGTCTCGATGGCATGTAAGGTACCCAGAGAAAATCAGACGCGGATATGACAAACCAAGAACGGAGTCAACTTTTTGACGCACGATTTGTTCACTCCTATTAGTATATAGTAGAGATTGTGCAACCAGCGGAGCGAAGTGTAAATAAATTGTTATAAACAATTTATGGACCAATTGTTAGTCTTGTGAAGTTTATAATATAAACATGTCATCACTCTGTTTCCATCCCATGTTTCACTGTTTTCATTCATCCTTAATGGGTCGTGTAACGTTACTGAGTCCGATTTAGTATCTAACAGTCTTGAGTTTATGGAGTTGGTGGATAACAAATATGGTGAGGTTAGTTCTGTGCCGAACTACGATAGTTCGTCTGTCTCACCACAGCCTCATCTTATGTCCAGCTTACGCATATACATGTCCTTATTCCATCCTCTCTCATTTTCGTCCCTCATTCGTGACGTGACACGCTCTCTTATGAGTCCCGTACGTCAC
>NW_003199276.1:0-1425 GCF_000006405.1 Perkinsus marinus ATCC 50983
GGAGATATGCACATGGTCAACTATATGTGTTGGTGACAATGTAAAATTCTGAGGTAATTTTGGTAAATTCTCATTGGTTTTTGTACATTTTTACCTGAATTCTTATGTGAACTTCTATAATTAGAAATTACCAGCTGAAAAAAACAAACATAGATCCAAATACTGAACCAACTACCCTATACCAACCTGATCACTTTCTAAAAGAAGTCCCATTGACGCAATGCTGTAGGCTACGACATACCCAGTCGGAACACGACCGTATGAATGCCTCAACTACCGACTAGAATACCCCTTGAAACACTACTCTCCATACATCGTCAATGTACACTAGTATGAAAGTTTCGGCTTTCTACCGCTACCGTCAACAGAGAACCTACCACAACACCGTGTTAAACATGCGAACTGGGTCATCGACGAGGACCCAGGTTCGATTCCCAGCAGAGGCATTTAAAACCCAAACCAGAACCTCCTCAGAAACATTGTCGAAGTGCACATGACCTCATTCCCCAAGTGGATAGTGTCTCCTGAGCTTGTCCAACTTGGCCTACTATACAACAAAATACCCACTGTGTTAACAACTATCAACTCCACCTGATGCTTGGTCGCAGCTAACTCCCGTGCTTTTTCTATACGTTCCTTCAAAGAGACTTTCTCTCTATCACCCGCGAAATATTGAACCTCTGTCATAAACCTGACCGACACCAACAATAACATAATCATCTACTTAAAGAGTTCACACATAGTTACGGTCATCGGTGATAGTCAACAATGCGGTATACCGACTATATAATTTCTCTCACAACCAGATGTGGAAGCTCAAGATCGTTCTACACCTTTCATTGGTCGAAATTTGAACTTGCGTTTCCGAATTCATAAATTTCATTTACGAATTAGAACTTTCATTTCGAATTTGAACTTTCATTTCGTGAAAAACTCCTTTCACTCGTCGAAAATCAAATTTCATGTATCTGATTTGTTCTTTCGCTTGTTGAACTTGAGATTGAAAAGATCTACAAAACTACTACTCGCATACGTGGACGACCGAAAATTTGACACAACATAGAGAGGTGATGAATCAACTTTCTAATCGCTGACTTTAACGTTATTGATAATATTGGAGTTTCACCCGTGATGTGAAAATCGAGTTTTTCACAGAGTATTACGCTACTTCATATGAAACTCCAATAAGTAACAGAACTTAATTTTATATATGGACTAAGGGCAGTATATACTACCAATACTGATTTTGATAACAAACATTGTATTACCATGAAAAGATAATATGTTTATAATTATTGGAGTTTCACGACCCGTTTTACGTGAAGTGGCGTGATACTCTGTGAAAAACCCGATATCCTCCGTATGCAGTAGTCATAAAATATGTTTTTCACTAGTGCTTTTTTCATATCACTAGGGTGAAACTCC
>NW_003203390.1:0-1130 GCF_000006405.1 Perkinsus marinus ATCC 50983
TGTGTAAAACTGGCAAAGTAGGCCGGGGGTCATATTTCCATGGGGAAGGTCGTGGGTTCAATCCCTGCATGTTGTTTTATAGGCATTGACCCCAGAGCAGTGCCAACTCGTGAAGCTCCTCGGTATTCCTATGGCGGTTTTCCGTGTATCAATTGTTGCCCAGTGGTCCAAGGAGGACGGCGAATGTACGACAACTTCATTATAGAAATTCCTCATTCTAGAGGAATATACAGTGCGTGTCAATTTGATCTGCAATTGTGGAAAATGAGCGTTTTTTGTTGAGATTAGTGGTAATCGTTTTGATAGCTCACAGATACAATGTAAATATTGCTACGAAGTAGCAATATTTACATTGAGCGATTATCATTGATTTCAAGAGAAAGCGCACATGTATCGCATTTGCATATCAAACTGGCACGCACTGTATGTTCGCTTTCTTCAGCTGAGCTCAGGAGTTTCCTTGTTAATTATAGTACGAATTCGGGTAGCAGTGTTGTGATGTATCCACACAATTGTTGTCTCCTTCCTTCCCACCTTAGCTCACACAATTTGTCTCTACATTTATTCCGCTGTAGTTAGTACTGTTATCTACCTCTTTTGGTACTCTTGAGTTCCCAAGTACACAACACGTGGTGCCCAGACAATGGTTAATGGTCAAGGAGAAAACCCCGCTGAGAACAACCAGAACGGTACTGATGGTGGACTTATTGAAGATCAACATGTGCGAGAAGATGAGGAGCAACGAAGTTTACGACAAGGTGAAGAGCAACAACGTCAACATGAAGGAGAGAGAAGAAGACTACAAGAAGCGGACAACTTAGAACAAGACCTATCAATGGAGCAGCAGAGGGTCAGAGAGTTGGATGAGAACGTCCAATCTCAGTTGATAGAGTTGCAAAATGAGATCCTGAAAATGAAGAGTAGCAATAATAGTGCATCTTCAGAAATGGGAAGGGCGATAGCCATTACTAAAGCTATTGTCCCGTATAACCCGAAATCTCAGACTTTTGAGGAGTGGCGGTCGAAATTTGAGGGTCGAGCACGACTACTACGATTGCCTTATCAGGAACTCCTTTGATTTATGGGACTTTGTCTCACAGATAAACCATGGGAGGTATACAACAGAAGAC
>NW_003202092.1:0-1075 GCF_000006405.1 Perkinsus marinus ATCC 50983
GTTCCTTACGTGGTATAGACCAAGTGGCTTGGGTACCCGGAAATAATCCTCCCCTTGCCATAACTCTAACCGGAAGGTAGTCACCTGTGCACCTTATATCAACACCCCATGCATCATTGGAAGCATCCGTGGACACAATAATACCCTTCTCAGCGAGCTCAACAAACCGTTGCGTGCGTGTATTAGCGACCACTTCTTCAACTTGTCGTACCCAAAGCTTCAACCGATCAATCAATTCCACCGTTAGGATACTTGACCATTCCTTACACGTAGCACAGATATCTCGCCATATTAACCTTCCAGCCATGTCCACTTCCAATAACAATCCCATAGGGTCATACAGCGAAGAAAGTATAGCACAAGCCCTTCTTTTGTCACACTGCTCAGCGGGCATGTAACCAGAGAACATACACACAAGTTGATCCTTATCAAGGGCTAAAGTATAGCCGAGTAGATGGCCGTCATCATGCAGTTCCTCTCGACCTCCATGACAGGTTGTAAGATCCTTAAGTGGATCAGTGATCAACCCATGTCCCTTAAAGAAGTGAGTTACGAACTCCTTACTCGACCGTGCTTCTTCTGCTGTATCTCCACCAAAGAACAAGTCGTCCACGAACTTCTCGAACATCACCTTCTTAGGTATTGGGGGTCCATCCTTTATATAGTTAACCCCTTCCTCCGTAGGAAATAGGAGGATCTTATATACCAAGTCGTCGTTCAGAATGTTCGCGTTGACTGATTCCTTAGAGTTCATCGATACCAACCTTACCAGTTGTGATATCTCACCGGTAATATCATAAGAGCAAGCCTCAAGCATGCTCGGTGCTGTAGTACTCCCGAAAGAGATCCTTTCCCAGAGAACCGTATAAGGTCCTATACACGTATACGAGGTATACGGTATATCTGGGAGAGCAGCAACCATCTGACAGAAAGCCTTTGATACGTCGGACCCAATCAAATGGCGAAATCCCCTAACATGGAGAAGTGCCCCAAGTAGATTGTTTTGGGACCGTCCACCCTTGAAACAGAACTTGTTGAGTTCCCTAAAGTCCAGGACTATCCGACAGGGGGTAGT
>NW_003203985.1:0-1531 GCF_000006405.1 Perkinsus marinus ATCC 50983
TATTCTTCCGACCTTCTATTGCGACTCGAAGGCTTCGAGTTCCGCGAGGCTTGGCGGTCCTTACTGAGCGTGGCAAACACGTCGCTATAGATTACGGCTATCCTCGCCAAGATTGGGTTCCGGCCAGTGATACGAAATATATTGGCTTTATCTGTATCGTACGCGTTGCTACTGGGTTCACTATTGTGCGGGCTGTTGAAAATGTCAAGACTACAACTGCCGTAAGACACATCATCAAATCATGGGTACATATTTTCGGATTCCCACACACCATCACTGCAGATAATGCTATTACAACCGAAGAGTTCTGCCGTGAGATGGTGACGGTTGGGGTCCGTGTCTGTCGAATCCCGAGTTTCTCGCCTTGGGCCAACGGGGTGGCCGAGAAACGTATCGGTATCGTTAAAGATCGTCTACAGAATATAAGAATCCCATGGGATGATGCATTATCCTGGGTACAACTCTCCGTTAATTCAACGGTGAATGCAGTCGGGGTAACGCCGTCCGAACTCATGATGGTTACCAGGATTCGTAACGTTGCCGATGTCGTGTCGGAGGCTCTGGAGCGAGATGATGAGTCCCGCGATGACCCATCTCCTATCGGATGTTCTACTTCCACTTGTGAGACCGTCACAGCCACATTTTCGGGCTATATGAGTCGTGCTCGATTAGCGCTCGTGAATAAGCATACGGTGGACGCAGTGCGCAGAATGGTCTGTCATCCTACAGCACCTATCAGCCTATAGTCACTCTGTAATTTCCCCACTTCTCATGGCAGACGACCACTCAATCTCCATTTCTCCATATAGCGATCTTGCGCTATATCGTGCGACGTACGTGACATGTGACACGTATCAGTAATTTTGCCCGCCCTCGATGATTTCAGAACGAGACGGATGAACATACGTACTATCCGTCTCGTACCTCTTTTGTTGATGATTCAGTCATGACGATGTTTTAGTCCTTGTCTTACACTTTACTAGTGGAACCCCGTCGCTACGCTCCGGGAGTCGCTACGCTCCAAAGACAGATAGGAATGTATGAGATTGGATAAAGTAATAATACACTTGGTAATGATATATATGAAGCGCAGATTTTGAACGATGACAGAAGTAAGATGTACGATGTTCCGAGAACTGAACGGCGTTCAGTGAACGCAAAAGAGACAGGCATGACGCTCCAACGTTCGCCACAATGTGAACAGCTTTGGCATGCTGTTATGCAGTTGTGAGGCATCAGTCGAGATCATGAGCTCGTTTTCTTTTATTGAGCCGCATGGATATACGATGAGGAGAAGATTTTGATCGAAGTTGGACCTGAAGAGAAATGGGTCAAGTTAACGTTATGAGTTCCGAGCATAGAATGAATAGAAATTGTATGCTTGCAGGGAAAACACATTGGGCGAATTATGTATCGACAATCAGATAGAAACAGTTGAGGGAAGCATAACGATATGTTGGAAGGAATGTGAACGCGCAGATATCGCGAGAAAACGTTTTTGAAATTACCTCTCCCATATGGTCTAGCGCCT
>NW_003200376.1:0-1690 GCF_000006405.1 Perkinsus marinus ATCC 50983
CAACATAGGTAATATCAACTCAATGAGTGCAAGAAGACGTAATGCTTGTAGGTCCCATGTCGCCCACTTATATGAGGCTGTACAAGCATAGTTGCATTTGTCCATCCTCCCTCGGACTGCTACTACAACGCTGCTAGTGACAATTCATGATTCTTTTGCTCCCTCACTCTTCGTTGTTGTATTGGTTAATGCGTATCTGTTCAATACCACGTTGGGCCTCTCTGACTGGGATCCCTCGGAGGAAATTCAATCCTGGGGGTGAGGACCTTCATAGGCTAGGTATTGACAGGGACATCTCTGTCGGCAAAGCAAAACCACTGTGGAGGAAATAGACCCGTACCTACTACTGTTGAATCCTATGGTTAGGTTAACAGAACCCGAGTAAGTAGCTCTTGATGGTGTCGAGGTGAAGTGGAGGACGAGGAGTGGAGTATGAGGACCTAGCAGGCCTTATTCTCTCGCAAGGCCAGCGTGTACACAAAGTTGATCTGGTCCGGAGACGCACTATCCACAAGACTGTGGAAGGATAGCTGAGCTCAAGCGATGTGTTATCGATGCAGAGGCAGCGTATATTGTGGAGTGTGTCAAAGTGGTCTGTTGAGAGAAAGAATAGAGAATGCGGAGTTAAGGGTGGGATAGTGACGGACTAACAGGGCCGTACAAGATGACGATTGATAATGATTCGGCTTCCTTGACCAACAATGTTGAATGCGTTATCAGTACAAGTTGCTCTCGGAGCCTTACTCGGGCTCACTAGCACATGCTTATACCCCTTGGGTTAGTAAGTATAGGTCAATTCCCGATCGGCTGCACGTCGGTCCAATCTACGGACTATTCGGAGCTCTGACTGACTTGTCCCAGATCGAATAGGACTGTATTAGCCGAGGAAACCAGAGGAAGGACATATTGAGTGCGCGAGACGAGGTGTTGTGCCACCAAAGAGGAATTTGTACCGCGAAGAAAAATTTTTGTGCGAGGAAAAATGGTATACATCCCATTCGACTCGTTCCTTCAAGTTATGGCGCGCGCTTATTTTTTTGCGCGTAGTGTTGCGTTAGCGCGTTTTCCATTGGACTTCGATCATGTCGTCGTCTTCATTTCTATCATCGACGTCATCGAGACATGAGGAGCACGACATGGGGGCAGATGTGCAGGAGGTGGTGAAGCCTTTTGTTGAGAATGAGGAAGATGTTATGGAGGTGGACCTAGCTCGTTATATAATTCCCTTGTAAACCGTCATGTAGATTATGCGCCTCCTATCGGGTCTTGGTGCATCTATACTTATACATTCGACTGATACAGTGCCAACTACTGTGAACACATTGGAGGACTTGAAGAAGAAGATAATGCTAGTGCGGTCCAAACACGTAGGGAAGGGAGTTACCGTCCACCGTCGCTCAAGGGTAATCACTATTTGGGCTGGCGGTTATGATGAGTAGTAGTGGTTCAGGATAAGCAGCCGAGGAAGCTGCCCATTCCATCCCGGGGTCGGAAGCCTATAGCAAGGGCTAAGGGTGGGGGTCCTCTACGCAAGCCGGACCACACTTGGCGAGATGGAGATCCCTACGTGTTCCATGCACCGAGGGTTCAGGGTGTACGAGAGCAATTGCCAGTCCCTACTGATCCTGAGATACGTGATAGGTGATAGGCTTTGTTGAATGCCAACTTCACTTAGGCATCTCTCAAATAT
>NW_003208205.1:0-960 GCF_000006405.1 Perkinsus marinus ATCC 50983
CTCGGTATCCTTGTTTTTGAGAGTCATATTTGTTTGTCGAGAGCGTGCCACTGTTGATTGCCTCCTCGGTCCCTTTCGGTTCGCAAGCACTCCAGTGACTTGCGGATAATCAACTGGGAACACAATCCAAACAAAAATTTATGACGACATCAATAACCAATAATTGATAGAGAATACCGACTCTCTACCAACAATACAATGATTTCTTTGATTGTCATACCCACAACTACTTAATGATTCAAGCCACTACAGCTGGCCTACTAGCGTAAGAGTGATTGAATCACCCACAGTGTCTCAAGGACATCAAAAAGGAGAAGATGCCAATCCTCGAGACTTAATCCGTTGTGTCCTTTGGGGATGCAACACCACTCGCGGCTTCCACCAAAGAACGAACGAGCGTCTATGTCAGAGACTGGTCCTCTGACTCAGACCCTCTTGCTCAGCCAATCAGCCTAGTTCAGCAGATACACTAAGCGCCATCAAACTCACTACGAGAGTACTCGTCTCTGTTGACGAAGGCTATGGCTCTGAAGCTCCGCCCCCGACCTCAGAATCTTCAGCTAACGGAACCATGGGAAGACATCCGAAGCGATAAGCAACTACTTCGTGTCCATGTGATAACGTTCGCTCACAGGCGTGCTGCTGTCGGGCCCTGCCTACAATGCCTCGCCCGGCAGGCTGGCTGTCAGTGACTGTCCGCCATCAAATGACCGATGGTGCCGAGCCAGGTGCCACGAGTCGCGGCCTTCCGGCCAAGGGCGTGCAGTGGAATACGGCCACCGATAGCGTTGGACAGACTACAAGTACACTGTTCTACCATCCGGAACGCTGGTCTACGGTCAGATGTAGCTTTTGCTGAGGCATGAACTTGTCAAGTCCCAGAGATGATGTTTTTTGGTCAACACATTGCGGGAGGCGTTGGTGTTCACCACTCGCAGATGTAGAAGCGAGGGCAGTCGA
>NW_003209359.1:0-1098 GCF_000006405.1 Perkinsus marinus ATCC 50983
AGCTCTATCTTCTGTGGAGCTTTCATCAGGGCATCTCAGCCTCACTTATAAAATAACATTCGGCGAACAGACTCAACAAGAGTGGTCGATAGCAGCGCCTTACGAGCTTCAAAGATGATGACCAGACATTCGCTGAACAAGAGAGAACCAAGACTTTCAGTATTGACATATTTGAGAGAGGAGAGAAAGACACTCCGCTACACATCTACGTTATCATGGCAAGTAGTAATCTACTACTTGAAATGCAGCAACAGACGTACCGACAACCAAGGTGAAACAACCAAACATAAATATACTGGTGTATTTAGCATTCTCTGGAGCAAATAACCTCTTACTCTTTGATATTGCTACATTGAAACCACCAGGCGCCAGGAAGCATAGAATCGAGCCCGATATGGCACCAACAACCCCTAGAAGGATTGATATATCAGGCAAACACGCAGCAATGATATACGTGAGTATAACAACTACAGTAACAGTAATGACTCCAACGAACTCAGGTCGTTTGGGCTTTAGAATAGTCACGACAGCTACTCTAACCGGGTACACCGTGAAAGGATACGTTCCGATATAAGCAATAGCCGAGAGTATGAGACCGATTATGACAATCACATTGCCTTCGGGGATGAATTCATTCAAGTTTAGTATAATACTACTATCTACATCACTGCCATAGACAAGAGTAAAACAAATTGAAACGAGTAGATAAACGAGAAGGCAAACAGAAGATGCCCAAGCCGCAACAATACGAAACTTTCTTGGACTTCTATCGCTCATCTCCATATAAATATCAGGAATGTTACACTGATTACAGAAGGCGAAGATGAAAGTGTTAGCAGCTCCTAGACAGGAGACCCAACCGGTAGGAGCGTAGAAGTTTACACTGCCGTTGGCAAAATCTGACGACAGACCTTTCGTAGAGAGCAGAAAGATTCCTACGAAACCCAAATAGAAAATACCGAAAATGGGACACCAGAGTTAAGTATCTTAACGAGCTCATCCTTCTCACTAGAGAGATGGGATACAGGATTAACACCAAAACTATGAGCGAGAGATAGACACGCTTAGTCAGCAAGTTTCCATACCAGGTATCGTCCG
>NW_003208033.1:0-2172 GCF_000006405.1 Perkinsus marinus ATCC 50983
AATTATGCAAAACCGCACTTCTGTTGAAACGCTCTTTTCTCTTAGCAAGAAATGCATTTCAGCATGTTTTTAGAACTTGCTCTTCTTCAATTTCTTCTCGGCAGAAATACATTATGGCATACGCCCCTCTGCCACTTTTCTGCTCATTTCTATCTTTTTTCTCGCCTTTTTTCTTAAACATCGACGGGTAAGAGAGATTAACTTACCGGAAAGTACTACATTCTGGGAGCGTTCTTCCGCTACGGGAAGTATGAATTCCTCACTGGGTGAGGTTTCATCCGCAATCATTCGGACAATTCTTTCACGATGTCCGTACTTACGCAGCTCTTCATTCCTTTTAGTCCTATTATATGCGAAATGTGTCCGTTGTGTGGTTTTTCTGCCGCTTTTCCTGTCATGCGCGTGCCACGCGCATACACATGGTCTTCATCTGTCTCTCACATCTGCTATGGAGTTCCCCTGCTGCGCGTGTTCCGCTATGCTTCTGTTGATACTACGTTACATAGATGTTCTACACGTACTGTGTTCACGCAACAACAATGGCAAATCTTCAAGATGAGAAATCATGATTGCGCTGCAGTATCATGCCCAGAAACTTTGTTTACACTGTACGTTCAACATACATACACTTAATGCTTCTCCTTCACTCCGCATAACTCCGACATCTTGTCTGAGAGATTCCAGGACTGATGGAAGATGAAACGCTTTCTCTCATTGCTTGCTGAAACCGGCGCCGTTTCCCCCGGGTCGATCGAATTAAGCTCCGCATTTGAACGGATCAGCACGTTCTTCAATGCCTTGATAAAGAGCACAGTTTTGGGATTCCTCTTCGATACGACTTCATTTAGATATCTGACCGTGAGAGAACCCTGTAAAATCAGAGAGTGTCACAGGCTCACTGATTCAACCGTAATCACTACCTGTGTAACCCTTCCAACGGGTTAGTCGTCCTTTGAGCATAGGCGTCATCTGAAGGAATCGAACACCACTCCGCTGGAGGAAACGTCCCGTCCAACTTCATGTAGACTGAGTCGATGTAATCGACTGCTCGTGACACGTCACCTCCTTCAAGCCTTGAGTTTTCCAACTTGTTCCACATCCTTGGTGGAATTCCAACTAGAATTTTTCCCGTACTCCCTGACCACTGTAATGGACACCCCAAAGGTTTTGGACTGCTTCCTCCACTATCCCTGCAACTCTGCTTCTAACGGCCTCCAATATGACCAAAGCAGATGACGAGTCAATTTTAAAGTGTGGTTCCAACGTTAACCATATAAGAGGCTCGCGTCTCCGGGAGGCCAGACCCCCTCCAGCTTGCAAGTCACTTGTGGTCAAGCCCAGCTTTCGCTTCAACAGCGCATTAACATCGTTCCTGACCACCTGAGGAAACCTCACAATTACTCAACCGGGGGGGTCAACAGGCGAACCTGCACTAGTCGACGCCACGCTCGACCTCCCTACCATCTCCGACCATGACTCTCAAACTCGAGCCTTCATTAGCCAACACTCACCACATGCTCCCCTCCCTACTCATGACCTGCCGGTCACTACAGTACCGCAACACTCTCCTGCGAATGCCCCATCGATGCCCGGTTATCTCGTGGCCGACCTCCCAAAGTCTAACACACTGAGCCACTTCCTTGACAGGGACTGGCCAGACTTTATCCCTCCATCCTGGAGGCGCATTAAACACATTGACAAAGCGCAACCTTCATCACTAACCTCATTAAGCGCTATCATCATGTCCGGTCTTGGTTTGTCGTCTCGACTTGCCTTGAGTGGGGTTATCCACCCAGTCGCGTGTATTGCTTTTCAAGGACGCCTCTCTGATGCCGCTTTTGGTCGTGACGGTACTAGCCGAGCACGTTTCCTCCTCGAATCTGCTCTAACCGAACTCCTTTCCATTGTCATCGAAGGCAGGTGTCCCGACTACAACCTCACTACTCCATGTGACCGATGTCTGGATATTGAACAAGCTCTAAGCCGATTTACTGGCTTCATTGCTCCTCCTCCCCAACTTGTCACCTCTAAAGGAGGCAAAGGCAAAGGTGGCAAAGGCACTAGATTCCCTTCCGATTCAGTGCCAGCCAACAGTCACATTCAAGGTCCCACAACCTCCAGCACTGGTATCGACAACCCGGTCAAGTCTGATCCTCAACATCACTCCTTCTC
>NW_003201305.1:0-1224 GCF_000006405.1 Perkinsus marinus ATCC 50983
CGGTACGTAGAGCCACCACTTGCAGTACGACATGCGATCACCGGAGAGACCAGTGTAGAAAGCGGCACAATAGGCGTCACAATTGGGACTGGGGCCGGCATGAGAGTCAGGAGGACCTCCAGTGGGGGCAGGGGTGCCGGTAGGGCAATCTGATGGGCCACAGGACTGATCCCCACCGTAGCAGGAAGGCTCACTCTTCCACCACTTGCAGAAGGAAGATGGTCCGTTGAGACCAACACAGTAGGAATTGCAAGGGACGGACTCGTAAGGGTGGGCCTCGAAAGGAAGTGTCGGCGTCGGGGCAGGAGGCCACGTCTGCGAGGTGCACACAGTTTGATCCCCACACGGCTGATCACCACCGAGACAAGTAGGGCGAGGGAGCCACCACTTGCAGTACGAAGCCTCATCGTTGAGACTCTGACACATAGTGTCACACGCTGGCTCGTACGTTCCATCACCAGTGGGGACCGCATCAGTCGGTATCACCGTTACAGAAGGGCCGCAGATAGCAATAGTGCCACAAGGCTGATCACCCCCTTGGCAAGTGGGTGGGCTCAAATCCAGTTTACAGTAAGAATCACCTCCGTTAAGTCCCTGGCAGTAGACGTCGCAGGTGTTCTGCAAGGTAGCAGCATCAACAGGTGGTACAGTCGAAACAGTAGTAGATGTTGTAATAGGAGCAACAGGCGAAGTTCCTTGTAGCTGACGCGAGGTTGCAACTGCGGTAGCAGAAAGCAGGTACACAGTGACGAACATGGTACCTTGAAATGTGTAACTGAAGAGTATGAAAGCATCTAGCGCGAGAGTGGTACTATCAGCGGCGACGGCCAGAGCTGATCATTCGGAACAGGAACCGGGTGGACCCGATTCAATATCATTTATAGCATCGCGAAGTAGGCGACTCCCTCACCCGGAAACGACGAGATATCTTACCGCGGCGTTTCTTCTCACCGCGTCGGTATCATTCCGCCGTTCCACTTCCACGATGCGCTTCTCTCTCCCTTCGATGCCCGTCAATGGCCGATATCTCGAGACCGCTAAGCCTGGCATATACTAACAGCCTACCAAGAGTCAACTGTTGGAGGCGGTCAATCCTCGTTGAGTATTCCCGACCCAGACACGATGAGGTTACATAAGAAGGGTTAGTCAAGGGGTTCATCATTCAAGTCGAACCGACCTCGATGGTTCCCTCTCACTCTTAACGTCACCATCGACTTTAAGTAT
>NW_003208542.1:0-899 GCF_000006405.1 Perkinsus marinus ATCC 50983
ACGATGTCCTAGGTGTCTGCCTCTGGAGGAATCATCAGTACGACCACACGAGGTAGTAGTTGTAGTGGACGGAGAGCACACTTGCGCTAAGGAGAGCACGTACAATAATGGTACTGAGCTCCCAACATCGTGATTGGCGGCTGGATGATATAAGCACCAGAGCGAGTAACCAAACCAACCGAGAATTTGTCTCTGTACCAACGGTGATGAAGAGCAAGTTACCTTTGTACGAGAGCAGTCCGCATACGTCATGATATCCATCACTCTGACACCATGAAAGCAGTGGTATCTTCTCGTTGTAGTCGCTCTAGATGAATCATGTCGGTCTCGGATGAATCTAAGTGAACCACACGATAGGGTAGGCTCAAAAAAGCCTCTTCGTTATTTGTTTGCATAGTGGACGGTGTCAATCCTACAGTGAGAGCATATGCCAAAGGGCTAGTAGCAGGTTCTTGCTTAGCAACACCTTGGGCATCAAGTTGTTCAGTGAACCTTGAAATAACATCGCTGAGAGAATTCAACTTACCTCCAATGTGTAAATAGCCATAAACAGTTCCACCGCCTAAAAGCTAGAACTGTGCCCAAACATTCTAGTTTCTACGTATGATAGCGACTTTCTAGAGAACTGAATGATACTCACTGATCAAATGAGATCGTGAAAGATCTTGAAGAATAGTTGCAGTAGCATCATCGGGCTTGATAAGGAATGTGGTCTGGAAGAGACAGGCTCCACAACCTGTATCCGCAGCATCACTCTGTAGAGTACAGGAGTGTCGATTACAGCAAACTAAGCAGCTCCATTGTAGAGCGGCTCTCTTTTCGTTGCGCATGCGTGCTTGTGCACGCGTACTCATGCTCATCAGCTCGCTATGGTCAGCTCGCGATCGATCTCGCTATGG
>NW_003207315.1:0-1597 GCF_000006405.1 Perkinsus marinus ATCC 50983
CGGTGGACCTCGCAGTGCCCCAGCGCGTGAGCCTCAGCTACGTGACAGCCGACAGGCTGCAGCTATATGACCGTCATCTTATGCGACGCGCAACAACGACTCGCCTACACATCCTGGACCACCAATGCACAACCTCGTGAACGTCCCACTTTTGCTCTGTCTTAACATGGCCTGGGCTGATTTTACGGTCGGGAGGTGGGTCCGTGAGGAGGGAGTATGACTCTCAATGATGTGTCATACTCTCACATCAATGTTGATGTGGGAGTATGACATCGTGTGATGATAGGATTCCTCTCAGAACCGAAGTCCTTGAACTATTCCCGACAGCGGATGATAATGACGATGCCAACTTAACTTCAGGTTAGTCATATGGATTCAGTCGAAGCATGAAATCGATCATCAATTGTTGTGTCCATTTCAGAGGGTGGGAACTATGAGAAGCCCATAGGTAAATGCCTCCTTGATAGAGTTGGGGAGCTGGTTGGTTGTAAATGCAACACTCCCAACGCGCTGTATTACGGTGTAATCTTTAACGACCCCTCTCACTCAGATATCCGTCGCATTGTTGTACTAAGTCTGAATTTATCTTATCTCTTTCAGAGCTATCAGGATTTTGTAATCTATGCAGCGGTCTGTGGTGGCGACTGTGTGGGAAGCAACGACTGTCCGAAGCCTCCTACCGGATCGGCGCAATGCAATTCTCTCGTATGCGTTATCGGATGCAGCAATGATAAAGTAGACTCAGCTCGCTCCGATACTGGCCTACAAGTGGCGTCTTCTCAGGACTGTCCTAAAGGGGGGTTTTGTCTAGATAGCGGGGACCAAGCGAAGTATTGCTCTTTCCACAATTGATCAACACCCAATCAAGGATGATCACTCGTGAGCGGTATTTTTGGCCCAGGGCCGATGGTCCTACTATTCGGGCCGTCTCTATTTTGTCTATCTTAGCCTCGATTTCTGATAGACTCGATACAAGTGTCTTTCCCCGCTCCACTACACAAGTTTGTCCTGTAGACCTCAATGGCAATGAGTTCAGTCTGAAACGGTTTAATCCCGACAACGACGAGGGAGAGTTAAATATTAAGAACGTGTTTGCGTGTGATGTCACACGGTTTTCATGGAATAGAAACTGCAAAAGACCCCTTTGATAGCACTTAGTGCTAAGCACTACAATATAAGAACCACAGATGTATGATATATGATTCATCTAATGTCGATTATCGACGCAACCTCGATATAACTTACATAATGGCATTATGGCATCTTATTATGATGATGATGATCATAATAATGCTCACAGTTGTGATAATTTGACCAACTTGGCGACACGAGCGTGGCCAGTGCAGCAAACTGCGAGTCAATATCAAAAAATAGGATCGTTGACTGTATAAGTCACAGACTTTGGCTGATGGCTCAGACCTGCCGGGTAACGTGAAGGAAGGTGACTGGCGAGTCGGTGACCCACAAGGTGACACCAGAATGCCGAAGAGCGACGCAGACAGGAGGCAAACAGTCTCGGGGAGCACAAGCGGAATAAGTTGAGTCCGGAATTATTCCGGCGGAATAACATTTATGTATTCCGGACTCAATCTACCCC
>NW_003206471.1:0-1090 GCF_000006405.1 Perkinsus marinus ATCC 50983
TCGGCCTTCCACAGTCGGTATCGGCGAATTACCATTAGAGTACTGTTACTTTAAAGTGATCGGCCTTCCATAGTCGGTATCGGCGAATTACCATTAGAGTACTGTTACTTTAAAGTGATCGGCCTTCCACAGTCGGTATCGGCGAATTACCATTAGAGTACTGTTACTTTAAAGTGATCGGCCTTCCATAGTCGGTATCGGCGAATTACCATTAGAGTACTGTTACTTTAAAGTGATCGGCCTTCCACAGTCGGTATCGGCGAATTACCATTAGAGTACTGTTACTTTAAAGTGATCGGCCTTCCATAGTTGGTATCGGCGAATTACCATTAGAGTACTGTTACTTTGAAGTGATCGGCCTTCCATAGTCGGTATCGGCGAATTACCATTAGAGTACTGTTACTTTGAAGTGATCGGCCTTCCACAGTCGGTATCGGCGAATTACCATTAGAGTACTGTTACTTTAAAGTGATCGGCCTTCCATAGTCGGTATCGGCGAATTACCATTAGAGTACTGTTACTTTAAAGTGATCGGCCTTCCACAGTCGGTATCGGCGAATTACCATTAGAGTACTGTTACTTTAAAGTGATCGGCCTTCCATAGTTGGTATCGGCGAATTACCATTAGAGTACTGTTACTTTAAAGTGATCGGCCTTCCATAGTCGGTATCGGCGAATTACCATTAGAGTACTGTTACTTTGAAGTGATCGGCCTTCCATAGTCGGCATCGGCGAATTACCATTAGAGTACTGTTACTTTAAAGTGATCGGCCTTCCATAGTCGGTATCGGCGAATTACCATTAGAGTACTGTTACTTTAAAGTGATCGGCCTTCCATAGTCGGTATCGGCGAATTACCGTTAGAGTACTGTTACTTTAAAGTGATCGGCCTTCCATAGTTGGTATCGGCGAATTACCATTAGAGTACTGTTACTTTAAAGTGATCGGCCTTCCATAGTCGGTATCTACCCCGCTGAACAGCTCTTCTGTGCCCTAGTTGTCCCCATAACAGTGAGTGCGAGTTACAGTCTAACTAACATGAACCATGTCCGGCTCCATTCTACCTAACATAAACCATGTCCGGCTCCAT
>NW_003214161.1:0-1232 GCF_000006405.1 Perkinsus marinus ATCC 50983
ACTCGCATCTACATAAACCAGTAGATTTTTACAATTCACCAAGCGAGGAACTCTAGTCTCTTTGGCAGCATTCTGAACAACTTCCATCCAATTGGCAGCTTCAAGACACAGTTCCTTAGGCAGAGGAGCATCCCAGTCATACGCAGCAATTTTTCGCATAATCAGTCTACCCTTCATACTTAATTCTAGCAAAAACCCTAAGGGGTCATAGAGAGAGTTCAACATAGCAAGTACCAATCTTCTTGTCGTGGGTGAAACTAACGGAGGTTGAAACTCAACTTTGAGAGTGTCTTCCTCTGCACCTAGCCAGGATACACCCAGAACTTTCGCACCTTCACTCTGGTTATACCATACTGTCTTTGGAACAGCAACCGGAAACCCATCTTCTTCGAACCGTCTCACCAAGGCATGTTGCTGAGCGAGAATATCTTTACCATCACTCACTAACAGCATCAGATCATCCATGTACGGAAGGACTTCAGATTCGAATTCACTCTGCTTCGATAACCTGTAGAGAACTTCACGCACATTAGCAGTCAGCCATGAAGGACTCATGGCCAATCCAAAGGGTAACACATTGAAGACATAACTCTGACCTCGCCAATAGATACCCAAATATGGTTGGTCACACTCCCTCATCTGAATGCGTAAAAACGCCTTACTCAGATCCATAGTGGCCCACTTCTTAACCTGTCGCCAACGCAGAATAATATCAGGAATACGCAACATATCACACTCTGTGGTCTTCAGATAAGGATCCAGGGACTGACCATTTATCACAGGTCTAACCGGAGTAGTTGGGTGACCCATACGCAGTACCGGATGGTGGAAGAGATAGTGTTTAACTTCACTATCAGGTACCCTACGAATAAACCCTGACTTAAGCCAACCATCAAACTGTTCATCATACTTCTCGAGTAGCTCAATTCCACCACGTTTACGCAGAGAATACTCCAGTCTCTCTGCACGTTTCACTGCGGCATGATAGGACCTAGGAGGCCTACCCTCTGACTTCCAATCTAATACAGCCATACGACCCTGATAGACCTTCGTCTCGTAGACCTTAGAATTCTTCTTAGTACACTCTCAGTCTTACTCTCTATTTAACCGTCTTCTCAGAGCATATGAGCATGTTGACACACACAGATAGATCTTCATCAGTGTAGACATGTCTTCAGCTTGCTCATCATCTACTACACAGTGTTGGTCATCGCTACACAGTATCGATCGTG
>NW_003199907.1:0-2190 GCF_000006405.1 Perkinsus marinus ATCC 50983
CCCCTCCATGAGACGCTGACGCAATACGTCACCCGATGGTATGTATCGCCGAGCATTCTTGCGTAAGACCTCCTTAATTATTTTCTCCCCATCTTTGTGCGTTTGCAATCTCCGTGCTTGAAGTCGTTCAATGCCCCCTGGATCGGAGATGTACATGGCATCGGAGATCTTACGGCAGAATCTACCGAATTGCCGATGATTTTGACTGACCGACCGTGTCAGTCTGAACATCGCATGTAAAGCATCTAATTTGATGATGACTTTATCACATTGGACAGCTGATCTTATAAGCTCTGCATTATTCAAACCTTCCGTTTGACAACATCCCCGGTCTACATATACATTTAAAACAGACGGCACCCGTCCTCTCAACTCCTTTAGTGCTTCTGCAACATGCGCCAAACTCGTGTCTAGGACGAAGATAATGTTGAGTATATACCCACTATCGGCTGTTATACAGACCAAGTATGTGCTTTCTTGTCCGGAAAGTCGAGAGCCAATGGCTCTGTGATGGTCGAGGGCGAGGAGGCTGTGCACACGATATGCAGCCATCTCTCAGAGAGATGGCTGCATAGAGTCCTCCGCACACGGGTGCAGAGAGATTCTCTCTACATGAAGACTCCTTATTATTGTGGTAGTCAACAACCATCAACTGCTTAGCAACATGATATGTGAGACGTGCTTCTGGGAGAGGTATTAAAATATCGGAGTTCCATTATTCACCAAATTCAGTAGAGTGCCAGATCTATACTTGTTCCGCACCTGCTCAAGCACCGCCCTCCGTCGGGAAATATTTCCCATCATCAAACCATTATAGGTCTCACGCTCTCGGCTTATCAAACCGCCGTTTCGAAGAGCATAGGCACTAGTCTTCGCTACAATAGTATGCGTACTAACGATCACATACTGGTCTTCGAAAGTACCTCGTACAGATCGTGGCAGGCTCCGCAGATACTCTTCCTTGAGTGAGCTAAAGGAAGCTTGACATTTTGAGCACTTCTGGCGAGTGCTGTAGAGTGTTGATACAGTACCATCGCTCTCGATAACAGCCTTAGGACTCCGGACCTCTTTAGTGCTGTTGATGGAGACAGCACCACAAGAAGGACACGTTCCTCCCGAAGGTAGAAATAGGAGCAAATCTCTGCCATTAAGATTATGGATGAGCGTCTTCAGACTCCCCGTTCGTTGCCACTCTCGGTAAGCTTCATCAGTCGATAAGGACCGTATCCGATAAAACGCCGGACGCTCCGTATCGAGGCCATCACGCTTGCTGACAATGTTATGCAAATCACCGACCGATCGTATGTTGCTATCCCAACGCAGTTGAGATATCACACCATCCTGCTCACTAGCCGATCCTGGCCCCGTGAGGCGCAGCAAGTCAGAGCGGGCTGGCGGAGTAGCTTCCTGACAACACTTCGAGGTGTTAGAGCTCACCGGCCATTTCTATTGATCAATAATCAGAGATTGAAGATACAGGCCTCACCTTCGAGACTGCTCCAGCGCTGCATGACGACACATTTGCAATCACAGGCTTCTCGGAGACTGCGTGGCTCGCATGGCTTGACATAGCATTACCCATAGCCTGGATGAAGAGATTCCAAATCGGAATTTGCAATACACGAGTTCCTCATTGAGTTATTACAGTATCATTCACTTCTGGGTCGTCGTCTCCCTGTATTAGGACTTCAACTCCCTCGCTATCATTGTCTACAAGGTAGGGATTGCGCATGAGATAGGAATCACATGCGCATTAGGTCTATCCTGAATATGCAAAACATGAGATAGGGCGCGCGGCTACGCCGCGCGCTATCAGGATACGTGAGCGGAATTCGGATTGCTCAGGTACAGCCGTTGGTGCGCACCACTATCTCATGTGCTTGCCTTCAGCGTCTTGTGCAAACTAGGTGGAGCTTCACATCGGATGCCCGATTTTGTTGACGTAGAATGGATGAAGAGGAAGTGAGGTTGATGTATACCCGATGCAGGATTCGAACCTACGACCATCTGCTCCGTAGGCAGACATTCTATCCAGCTGAACTAATCGGGCGATGAAGCTAGTCACTTTGATTGATATTAAAGTTGAATACTCTTCCGAAATGGTTTAGGCGGTAATTGGTCAATCCGTCAGAATACGTGAGCGGAATTCGGATTGTTCAGGTACAGCCGTTGGTGCGCACCACTATCTCA
>NW_003210560.1:0-920 GCF_000006405.1 Perkinsus marinus ATCC 50983
GGTTTAGACCGTCGTGAGACAGGTTAGTTTTACCCTACTGACAAAGTAGATACTGCGACAGTAGTCGAAGTTAGTACGAGAGGAACACTTCGTCCAGATACTTGGTTAATGCCGTTGTCTGAAAAGACAGTACGGCGAAGCTACCATCTGCTGGATTACGGCTGAACGCCTCTAAGCCGGAATCCATGCTGGATAAGCAGTGTTGTACACCGTGCTCAATGCTACAAGAAAAAGGCTAGGTCAGGCTTCGGCCTGACCAAAATTCAAGCTGCTATACCTCTGGCTGCATTGACTTGTGGTCAGAGTGTATGGTGATCATAGCAATTGCAAGTATTGGGCTCGATAAATCCTTTGAAGACGACTTAATTGCATCCGGGTATTGTAAGTGTTGAGAGTAGGCTTAGTCTTACGATCCACTGAGATTCATCCCGTGTTGCGCCGATTTGTCTCCTCCTATTCTATTTCCATCTACGGACTCGACTTAAAAAGGCGGATTACTCCACACTCAAGAGCTTCTGAGAGCTCTGGTGTGGGGCACGGTAGAGTTGGATCGCGGTATAGTGTCCTGGTGAGGGTTTGAAGTTGGATGGAGGATCATACCTTATGGGTTGAAAATCCTCGACTTGTTCAAATTTGGGTGTGCGCGGTTGGGGGTAACTTGGCTTTTTGGTCGACTTTATGATCGCCAGCGGCCATACTGCGTCGAATACACCGGATCCCATCCGAACTCCGAAGTTAAGCGGCGCAAGGCCCGGATAGTACTGGGGTGGGGGACCGCCCGGGAAGTCCTTAGGTGCTGCTGGCTTTTGCAAAGTCGTACATTTTTTACAACCCCTCCCACCCCTGGACATGTCTCTTTGTCTGTATGTGAGCACTCTATGCTAGCCACATCACAGTCAGTAGTCATAGAGAGACAGTGA
>NW_003214810.1:0-1116 GCF_000006405.1 Perkinsus marinus ATCC 50983
CCGCGGTGGCACCAGAGTGGGGGCCTCGTTGTAGGACGAGCGAAGTTTTCAGAGCGTTGGGGATTGTAGGACACCCTGAAGTGGACAACGCTCTAGGCAGAGCGTTGTCCCCTTCCTGCCTTCTGCTCCACTTCGACAGGAAGTGGAGCAGAGCGATACAGATGCCACACCTCGCGTAGGTGCCGCCGTTGGCGATGAGTAATGGTGGACCACCATTGGTGGTCCTATCTAAGTAGTACCTAAAGAGAAGAAAATGGCAACCATTCAACTGCAAGTCCGAGATTTGAGCTAAGTTCAAGGTGAACTGTTCAGCGAGGTTACTTTCTGAACGCTGCAATCGTCTGCTGCCGCTGGAACCACTCTGTAGGAGGCAAATGAATTCCTAAGCGGCGCTCCATTCTGATAATGCGTCTTTCTTCTAGGGGTATCGACCTGTTGAGGAGAACTAGAGGGTAACGATGGGGGGAGGAGAGATGAAGGGAAGCTCCTCTCGAGATCAGCTGGGTGACTCTCACGAGCGGACGGAGATGGCAGTAGGCCCTAATGATGAGGGCACCTTCGAGAAACCTTGGAGGGAGTCTCAATCTACAACTCTGGAAGGTCGACAAACGAAGTTCTATCAAAGCCCTCGCTTATAATTTATAATTTAGGAAGAAGTCGATTAAAAGGGTCCAAAAAGCAGCCGACAGACCTTACAAAGAACTGTCGGCTGAGGACTCCTCAGGGAAGTCCTCAGGGAATCAACACACAAAACCCATATACAAGCGCGAGCTCTTACTCAAGTGCGAGCTCTTACTCAAGTGCGAGCTCTTACACAAGTTCTCAAAAAAACTGTCATTACGGGTGAACCCGAACCCCGACGGTCTTATTCCAGGGAACCCAGATAATAAGGAAACCAGAAACCCGAAGAGAATAACAAGGCAACCAGAAACCCGAAGGGAATAACAGTGTGAACCCCTAGCGGCTAGGGTTTAGACCGATGCGGACCGCATTACGTGGTAGAGACGTCATTTACCTTAGGTATGGACGCTATAACGTGGTTAATAGTGACCTAGGACACCAATTCTAGGGACATCATCTGTTTGGGCCCGCGCCTTGACTATTTGCAAGAATAAA
>NW_003213063.1:0-2503 GCF_000006405.1 Perkinsus marinus ATCC 50983
TCGTGCTGACCTCTGGTCTATAGCCTGTATTTTGTATGAGATGCTCCACGGGTATCCACCATATCCAGGCGCTCAGAGTACTATTGAATTGTTGAAGCGCATCGAGAGCGGTCCGCCAATCACGTATGGGGACGTTTGCTCGGCCTCATGCCTTGACCTGCTGAAACGAGTGTTGGTCAAAGATCCAGAGCGCAGGATGGAGGCTGAGCTCTTCTATAAGCATCCATATGTCGTAGCTCTACATCTACTATGGACACGCTTGTCAAGCGGTCCGTTAGATACATCAAAACGAAGATGATACCCCAACTTTCGGGCGGAAAAACTCACCCTCCTCCACCTCTGCCAAGAGCCTTGGAATGGGCAGGCCGGCGCCGGCGAAGGTGAGGCGAATCCAACTCTACTCTATGTGGCATTCCAACTCTTTTATTCGCTTTCATATCAACATCCGGTTATGGAATATACCAAAATGGTGCCTCGGTAGATGCGTCAACCTACCGATGATCGAGCACGTGAGCACAATCCCGTCCGATCAAGCTCAAGCATGGGCCTTTCTGACCGCTCCCAGGAGCAGCCGCATTCCATGGAGATGGTAACCCTCATAGCTGATGATGGGCTAGCTGCTCTTTGACTTAGAGTGGCCAATCAACTCGAACAGGAAAGAAAACACGTGCCGACAGTCCCCTCCTGGTCCCCAATGTATCTCTTGCGGAAAATGTACAAGATATAGTCTGTGGAGCTGAGGTGTTTCAAGAAGATGCAACTCTGGGAGTACGCAAGTCCAGGCTCGCTCGGGCTCATCGAACTCTGTGTTCAGGACACATCGGATGACACATCTGAAGGAGAGTTCGTGATGATAACCGAAGTCACAGACCCGAAGCAGTAACATCGTGGAGCGTCGCTGTTAGTGTCTAGATGGCAGTCAGATATCTCGACAAAGGTGGAGGGGAACATCCCATGAGCTCTCAAGATCAGCTTGTCACTCTACCCGACCGACGGACGTATGCCTCCAGAGCGATGTCATTCGGCTCGCAGGTGTGGTCGGGACCGCGAGCTCGTATCGTTCCTCTGAGTTCCTGCCAGGAAGAGTCTGGTGCGGATTCCTCTCGAGTACCGACACCTACTGGCCGTCTGAGCTGTGGGAGGACCACATGGAGTGGTATCAGCGGCAGTGAGTCGACCTTGAATGGTGAGCTATGGTCATATCTGCGTTAAGGTAGCATGAGCCGGTCTTCGACGTCCCCTGCTGTCACCAAGTATGCTACTGATATCTGCCGTGTAGTCACTGAGGTACTCTTCGCCAATGGTGGGGCTGATGGTGATGGCCCTTGATGTCGGCTCAGGTGAAGCGAATTGCAATGCGGGTGGCTGGCGTCCAAACCGACGACCTGGGCTTTGGTACGGTCTGCCGCAAGGATCGTCTCGGTAACCGCCGTCGATGTGGATCGAAAATACCAGGTAGATCAAAACATTTGGCTTTAGCATCGTCTTCATGCCACAGGTTGGAAGCAGCTGGAGGAGTACCGCGAGGATCTCTGTGACGCCTTAGCCGTCCTTGATCGGTCAGAGCGGTGCGTTGTGTCCGGTCTCGAATCTGCCTAGCAGGTGGTCATCAGATACGCAGAGTTGGCCTTGGAAGTGGCTGACCCAGACATGGCTACCAATCTCGAACGAGAGTGTGCGCACAGTGAAGAATTGAGGAAGGACTTGATCGCTCGTCTTGAGGGTGTCCATGTTGTGGAGGAGGAGGAGGAGGTCAGTGCATTGGTCTGGACCACGTGGTCTCGATGGTCCTATCAGTTGCCGGCAGCCAGGCCTGGTCGAAGGGTTCTGTTGCAAGCGTTGGACCTCGGACGGTCGGCTGCTGCCGAGGTATGGCGGTGCTGTGGTTCGAGATGTGAACTGAGTGTTCGCAGGTGGCCTTAGGGAACTCTCCTCAAGCATATAGTAGGGCTAGTCTGGCAGTCATATTGATCGACAGACTCCTTGCTGACATCGAGGAAGGGACCGAGAGGTGTCGCCCTCCTCATCCTATCAACATGCTTCACATTGGTGGTCGTCTTAGGTTCGAATCGGCGGTGTCCTTGAGTATGTATCGTGTGCCTGTCGCTCGCCTGGTGGAACAACTACGAGCTATGAGTGGGTCGAGGAAGAGGCCGTCTATGACAGGTTCATGTGGGGCTCGGACACCTCCTATGGTGACTACCCCTACCTGATACCGTACCATTCGCGCCATTCACCCCAATTGAATTTTATGCGTTTTTTCTCTTGTCGTGTTTTGTTATTTGTACCCTCCTCCTCGTCCTTCTCGAGTCAATCACCACCATCGCAAGCATTGCTGTAAGGGGCGCTGTTGAGACCTCCGACTGTGGATAAGACGATTCTTGACTAATGTGTGTGCATCTGTTGCTAGACATCATTGTTGCCTATAACCGTGGAACATACAATAGCCGATTTCTGCTATTGTGAGGAGACTCCTCGACTACCGCACACAACACAGAGAACA
>NW_003211117.1:0-1327 GCF_000006405.1 Perkinsus marinus ATCC 50983
CTGCACTGGACAATACCGAATACCAGCACTCTTCGTAGCCGAGCCAACTGATCCAATCTGATTGCGCATAGGGTGCGTATCATTCCGGATGGGTAGTGGGCACCATGTGCAAGTTGGCGGTTTACGCCCAGTAGTAGACTTCACATCCTGCACAAGCTTCTCTACCAGTGATAGATCTGCGAGTAACGACTTCGCACGGATCAAGTAGGGATTCATAGGAGAAGCTTCGACTGGTGGTGCATCGACTCGAACTGCTGGATGTGGAACAGCTTCGCTAACTTCGAACAGATCCTCGGCGACTTCGATTGTGGGTTCTCGCAATGCCCGCATGCGGTCCCTGCCTCGGGGATCCTCGGTCTCAATCTCCTCTGCGGCTCTTCGCTTCTTTACACCGGTCAAGAATTTTCGAATCAACTCTCTCGATGTTTGATACAACTGGCAGCTCACGTCCAGAGCCTTCCTCTTACGATACTCCACCTCATAATCTCTGAAGATGGCTCCAACATCACCGTCATGAAGAGCGGCCAAGTCTAAAACCAGATTCGACATTTCATCTGAGGTGCTGGGCGATCTCGGTCTTGCAATTCCACCCGAGAACGCGAGCCGTATCCGCTTCACAGCCGGTTCAGCTCCGTCATCAGACTCATCCGAAGCTCGTGTGATATATCGATAGTCCAGAATAGACTCTAAATCACCAGTTGATGCCACTGTATCGTTCAAGTTCCGAGCAGCTAGATCCATCTCCTTCGCAGTACACTCGTCTTGTTGAAGAGTTGTAGAGAAGGCATCCTCCCAATAGTCATCTTCTTGAGTCATGATACTGCTCTTCACGTCTGCTGCTCGAGCTCTACTGTAGGAAAGACCAAAGAGCTCTTCATCGGGATCGTTAGCATTGTATTCACGAGTAACCAAAGGGTAAGCTTCAATACCGAAGAGAGACGAGTTCCGCTCGTAAAACGGCGATAGAGTGGACGTCCATAACAGGGATAGGTAGCATGTCCTCGGCAGGCCTCTTCACAATACGTTGGCACTGTAAAGCAGCATGAGCGATACGCGAGCAGTTATACCGATAGGCACAGTCACAGAGCAAAGCATGGCCTAGCTCGATACCACAATGAGCTGAACGAAAATTGCTCTTTAATATTCGATGATAGGCTTCAACTTGACTGGTTGATCCACAAGTTCGATACAACTCCAGTGGACATGAGGGGTCCCCTCGGTAGAACTCTGTACCGACCAGAGTATATAACGGTAGTGCACCATCCTCAACCGGATCTGGATCCGACAAGCATCCTCGCCTGATGTGGACTTGCAAGTGCTTCCAGAT
>NW_003206815.1:0-1226 GCF_000006405.1 Perkinsus marinus ATCC 50983
AGCTCTACCGGGACATCGGCAGGCTGTACCGGATCGGGAACTATATAGTCAGTAGAGATAACCTTCTCTTCCTTGGAGGGGTAGTGTCGAAGGACCACCGTCTTCAAGTGTGTTCCCGGGACGAACTTAGCAATATACCAACTCAACTGCCATTTCGGTAATAACTTCCGACCTGGCAAATTGTTAGGATGGTGTATCCTCAGCCTTACACGTTGTCCCACAAAATGTCGACGTGCAGCAGCAATCTTCTCCCTCTCTTTCAGCGCTTGGAACCCAGCACCATGAGCAGTAACCCACTCGTCGACATTGTCCTCGATACAAGCCCGAATACGAGACAAATGGCGCTGATAACCTTGTGGATCAAACACGTAATCAACGTAAGGTTCCAAAGCTGGGAAAAATAATGTAGGCGGCTCCCGCCCATACATTAGGAAAAATGGGGCATACCCAGTCACACTATGAGGTGTAGTGTTGTAGGCCCACAGCACTGACCGTAAGTGATCCTGCCAGGTATCCACCCTCGTCACATGAGTCCTCAATAAATTGAGAATGGTGCTGTTAAACCTCTCCACATGACCATTTGCATTGGGATGATAGACCAAAGTACGAGACTTAGCTATACCTAGCTGAGCCAAGACGTCCTTGAACAGCTGCGACTCGAACGCACTCCCCTGGTCTGAGAGTATCCTAACCGGAGGACCATGAATTGAGAAGAGATTCAGTAGGGCCTTCAGTGCCTCCGCAGCACTCTCACCTGCCACGGGGACAGCTTCGGCCCACCTCGTGAAGTGGTCCACCACTACCAATAGTTTAGACACACCGCTTCTGCTGGGAGCCACCGTCAGGAAATCGATAGCTACTGTATGCCAAGGCGAACCAACCGGATACGGGACATAGGGCAAGTGGGGTAGCAAGACATTCTTATGTGGTGCACAACCTTCACAATGTAGTAGGAACTCACTAATGTCCTTACTCATACCTGGCCAGTAAGCTGTACGTCTCAACCTTGCCACCATGTGCTCTCGTCGAAAGTGTCCCGCCTCCTCATGAAACCGATCTAATGCTTGGCGTCGGAGACCTTCGGGGACCACTGGACAAACCTCGAAGTCGCCTCTTCATTAATCTGCACTCTTCATACCAACAGACCAGAATCATGAACCCGTAGAGTTAGCCAAACTCTCCGATACGCCGATACTCCAGATCCTTGAGCTCATCCTTCGCTAAAG
>NW_003202191.1:0-822 GCF_000006405.1 Perkinsus marinus ATCC 50983
ACAAAATAATCAACTACCATGCATTTTCATGATAATACAAAACTCCAATGCAAATTCATCCACACTTACTACCCTCGAACGAACGTGAAGTAAATATAATCATCCGAGTTTCGAACCCTTCATAAAAATATATAAAAATTATAACAATACGATAGCACAATCATGATTTTTGGAAAAACTTTCAAATTGGAGACTCCAACATTAAAATTTCATCCTAGTGATATGAAAAACACCAATGAAAAATATATTTCACGACTACTGCATATCACCGCGAATATTCACATGGAGTTTTTCACCACTTCACGTAAAACTCCAACATTATATCTTCCCCCACCAAGTTTCCTACGTCGACAAAACTCAGCCATAGAAACTAAAAGCCCAACATAAACAGCCCCCATAAAAATATATAAAAATTATAAAGATAGCACAATCATGATTTTCGGGGAAAATTTCAAAGTTGGAGACTCCAACATTGAAGTTTCTTGATCCTAGTGATATGAAAAACACTAGTGAAAAATATATTTCACGACTACTGCATATCACCGCGTTTTTCACCATTGCACGTAAAACTCCAACGTTTCCCCAGTGGACAAGACTCAGCTGTAGACACTAAAAGCCACCTTATTACCACATGATCAATTTTGTACGACTTCAACGAAAACACTTCACAAAGTCGACCTCTGATTTCATCTGAGAGAATAAAAAAATTCTCAAATTTCGCGGAAAAAAAAGAAAAATTTCCCAAACCACTAAAATTCCTCCATATCAGCATACTACACTCTTCGTAAACCAAAACCACAATCTGTTTCTCTTTCCGAAAAA
>NW_003204051.1:0-1024 GCF_000006405.1 Perkinsus marinus ATCC 50983
CACTGTGAGCATGGAAAAATAGCGGGTTGCGGGCATGGTCATCGGCCTGACTAAGCCCGATGGAACCACGCGGCGAGAAAGAGTGCGACAGAGCAGGCTGGAGGCCATCGAAAGCAGCGATAACGGCACTATACAGTCGTAGTGATTCAACGAACGAAAAGGTCCGATGAGACTATCCACGTACCATGGGTCAAGATTAGGCTAGCCGTATGATAACAACGAGCTCTGCCGATTAGCGCTGAGTAGCAGCAGTTCTCTAGCGTATAACATGGAGTTTGCTTGCAAGAGCATTTCAAAGTGGCATTGGTCGCAAGATCAACTTCAACCCTCAACTACGTGGTCAAGTAGGTCTCGCGCGCGCCATGGTGATCGATTCAATTGTTTGGTGATTCGATTGTAACTTTAAGTTACAATTTGTAAGAGTGTTTGGGGATCCACGTGAAACCAGTACGTGAACTGAGAAAAAAAACTACATGCAGTTACATGTCCCGGAGGTGGCGTGAGATAGATACTAAGTTAGCTTTTGCTCAGAGGTGAGCTGAGGGAAGTCCATAGCAAGCACTCAAGTAACCCAAGCGAACACCATACGCAACGTAGTGGCGTACACACACAGTGGACGAGTTGTGCCAGGAAAGCATTGTACAGGCGTTCCGTAGCGTGTGAAACATGACGCACGTAAACAGCAACTTCAGCCCTTAAAGTGATCTGATTGTAGTGCGAGTGTGTTCTACACTTGTATGTTTGATGGTGTATGTGAACTGTTAAAGCTGTACTAACATCGTAATGGCACCGTCTATTTCCGGTGGCGATGCATCCGATGCTGATGCGCGAGAAGCTTCCATAACTGCCCAGCCAGGATGGTATTGGGACTGGGATTTCCCCAAGCACCACCCTTACCTCAATGAGGTGGCGCTCGATAGACTAAATCGGGTTATTGACGAGTGCATCTGGTGTCAGTCACATCACGAGTTCCGACGACTAATCAGGCGTTCATCTTGGAGCACATTATCCCCTTTATACCGCA
>NW_003211843.1:0-1037 GCF_000006405.1 Perkinsus marinus ATCC 50983
GCTCCATCCCAAGGAACGCGACTCGTTAGAACGCAGACCGTACGTGACAAACGGCGAACGACTCACGGGATTCTCACCCTCTATGACGCTCTTTTCCAAGAGACTTTCGTCCGCGATGCCACTGGTACTGCCTTCAAGCCACATTTCAGAACCACAAGTGATTCCGATTTGGCACTGAGCTGATCCCTGTTCATTCGCCATTACTAAGGGAATCCTAGTTAGTTTCTTTTCCTCCGCTTACTTATATGCTTAAATTCAGCGGGTAATCTCACACACATCAGGCCTTCTAATGATGACATATTGCCATGGTGCAAACCGACAAGCGTGTTATGATATATAATAATCTCGCGACCAGACTGAACGCGTGATTCAAACACTTCTCTGCATTTATCAATAGATTTGACGTAATGCGTTGAAGAGAAGAATCGCGTGATCAAGGAACACGTGATATCACCACAACACAGTCGAGTTTGCGAGTACCTCGAGAGATACTCACAGGCGCAAGCCTCCTTTCGGAGGGGCTACAATACGAGATTATAGCCTTGCAAATTAATACGCCTGCCTTCACAAGCGCACATAACGAACCACCTCCGAAGAGTTAGTTCAAGCGGGATACAAAGCATTGAGTTGCGTTAACAACAAAATGTTTGTATCGGGAAGAAGAGCGACACTGATATGTATGTACAAAGAGGAAAGATCCCCTTTGTGCAGTATGCGTTGAGATTTCTACTGGTTCACGGAATTCTGCAAATCGCAGTGCTTATCGCACTTCGCTGCGTCCTTCATCGATTCTCGAGCCGAGGCATCCATCGTTGAGAGTTTGGAATTTCGTTTTGAAATACCAAAATCCAAAATTGGATTTGGATACTATGACTAGTACAATGGTTCATAGGAATTAATCACCTTAACAAGTTAAGGGTGGGGGGATCCAAACAAAGCGGGGATCCCATCTCGCAACTCTCTAACAAAAGAGCAAGAAAGAGCGAGACCGCTGGTTTCTCAGAGAATGAATCGGTGTGAATGATCCTTCGGCAGGT
>NW_003206678.1:0-465 GCF_000006405.1 Perkinsus marinus ATCC 50983
CAGTTTAGAGCTGACGTGTGGCACAGTTGTCACGAACTCATAGCCTTTCCAGTACGCGGTCTCTATGAAGTCGCAGCGCGTCCCGATGGGCTCATATATATGGTCTATTCCATTCGTGGTAGAAGTGGAGAAATTCTGCTGAAGACGTACGAGTGCGTGTGGTCGTAACATCGCTTTGCTGTACTCGACATGGCAAGAAAGTCGAGATTTGATTGGTTTCGTTATTTCATTTTTCGTCGTCTACACGCGATATGATGACGCTCAATGAGTTATCATTATATCGTTCCCTGTTAGGAAGGCTGCGTTCCGAAAGTATTAAGTGTTGCGTTGAATGCGGCAGTATCGTACCGATAGCAGCGGAGGGAGTTTGTTACTGCCGACCAATGACATCAAGTAAGACTGATTCTAATACCCGCGGTTGTTCACCGCGTGAGGGGACGTGCTAGAGTGGTGGGTTTGATCTCC
>NW_003214846.1:0-1935 GCF_000006405.1 Perkinsus marinus ATCC 50983
CTTGAGTCAGGAGGCTGTGGATGAGAGAAGCCTTCACCTTATTCAAGTCAGTACGATCAGACAGCGGAATATGATCATAAGCAACCTGCACTTTATCTTCCAAGAACAGCGGAACATATTCATAAGCCTTCTCACCCCAATTATAAAATTTGGCTATCGTCTCGAACTTCTTAAACCAACCCTCGATCTTGGCAATAGTCAACTTAGAACCCGTTAAGGACGCAGGGGTAATCTTCAGTTGCATATTAGAAGTCGACTCGGATACCATTGCATATAGAGGACAACTTGAAGAAGGGCGTCTTCTGCTTGTCGAAGGAGCTGCTACCAAGTTATAGAGAAGTCGTTAGACTAACTCAACAGTAGATCACAATGATGATCCAACTTCACTCACTACTAATATAACACTTATACATTGCAAAGCTAGGCTAGGATACGAATGGCACAATAGGGACAGATATACTTTGTGTGCTAGGATATTTATCCTACAATAGTGCTCAGAGACTGTTATGTTGATGCAAGTATCATTGGTTGGGGCATTTGCATCTATAGACAGCCTCAAGTTGGTAACAAATAGGGGTCGGAATGGTTGTTTCAGGAAACAGCTGGTATTTTTAAGAAGCAACAGGTGGTCCATCACATTAACAGAAAGGAACTTTGGGCACTATCTCGTGCGGTAATCTTTTTACATTCGCTATTATTGAATTCGGTTGGTCGGCTGATGGTTCCTATTGAATAGATAGTTGTTCTATGTGATTCTCAAACAGCGTGTCGATGGAGTGTCAACACCCGGTGCGCTTCGAATAGTGTGGAGAAGGTTGCTGTTCGTCGATTATCATTCTCTATTCAAGAGATTATTGGTGACCTCAAGGAGGCTGGTGTACGATGGACTCTTAGGAAGGTGGTTAGCTCTGAGAGCCGAGCAGATTCTCTTAGTCGTCTGGGGGTCGCATTAAAAGGCCTCGAGATAGTAGATGATGATCTTCCTGCTGTGTTCGAGTCCAGGCCAATATCACATGTGTTACATTTGGCTCATAATGTGGAATCCACATTGTGGATATTGAGCGTCTTATTCGTACTCAGCGTGAGTCAAAGCTCTATGATGAGGTTGTGAAGGTGCTGTTAGATGAGAGCAATGATACTACTTCACCTGCGGTGAAGAAAGCTTTGGAACGGAAGCGGCTTCGTGATGATGGTGTTCTACTTTCACCAACATATCCTCACGGTGATCTTACTCAGAGTCCTAGGGAAGTGATTTTCATTCCAACGGACACTGAGGAAGGTTTAGCTGAGGCTTACCGAGTTGTAGACGGATATCATCAAGCAGCCCATTTCAATGCTCGTTATATAAAATGGCAAGTGAGCCGTGGCTTTCATATCCCGAGTTTGGGCCGTATCGTTGGTGATATTTGTCGGCGATGTGACCGTTGTCAGCTGGCAGCAACGAGTCGTTTCTTTGAGGGAGTGTTTGGTCCTACCGATGAGGCTGCTCATTCGGTCAGATCAGAGGTGGCTATAGACTTCTGTGGTTCTTTTCCGAGAGATTCCGATACCGGTTTTACCAGTGCTATGGTTTTAGTCTACCTATATTCACATTTCGTCTTTGTTTGTGGGCTTAAAAACCAGGGAGGTGCTGCTGCTTCCGAGGCTATAGATAAGATTTGTGACGTGGTGGGTACCGAACGATAGACCGTTTTTGGGTTCTACACCGTTCCAGATATTTTATGGAAGATCTCGTAATCATGAAGAGAAACTCCGCTATGATGGTATCCCCTCAACTGGTAGTCCTGCTTTGGCTAATTTGAATGACCAGAGACGTGCAGTTCGGGAAGATTTTGAGCAACAACGTGAAAGCCGTCATCCTGATCGCTCTTATCGACCCCGCTCACTCAAGTTGAAGCCTGGTCAACGTGTGGTGATCTATCGTTCAACTACTAA
>NW_003214846.1:2035-5148 GCF_000006405.1 Perkinsus marinus ATCC 50983
CGTCCAGGACTTGAGCCTCGTCGGTGGCACTCTCCTCGAGAACAAAGATGTCGCAAAGCAATGCTTTGGTGGCGTCCCCGCATCGGAGCCCGGTGTGAGATAACGGGAGCCCGTCGTTGACTAACAGTACTCGGAAGTGCAACTTGGACTCAAAAGAAGAACTACTCAGACCCATGATCTCTAACATAAACTCAATCCTCATCCTAAGAAATTGAACCGTCGTAAAACGGGCCATCCGGCCATAGCGAGATCGATCTGATGAGCATGAGTACGCGTGTACAAGCACGCATGCGCAACGAAAAGGGAGCCGCTCTAAAATGGAGCTGGCAAACATGGTGTAGTCTGCTGTAGTCGACCATCCTTAACTCTATGGATAGCATCCCTACATGACAAAGTTGTATGATCAGTGCCAAAGCACGTACAACAATAGTAGAGATGTGGCATGCCTCAACATAAAGTGATATCACGATATTTGAAACACCTTTCAATTGTCTCGACTTGCCGTATAAATACACCAAAACTAGGGAAATAATGATTATGCAGCGACTGCCAGTTCGAACAACGACGAAAAGAGTTGCTCTGCACATCGACGCCCCCATCTAGCAGCCTAAATGTTTATGAGCTCGTCATTGATGTTACACGACTGATGGGACGACGTACACTGGGTTTGTGACAAAATAGGAGCTTTGTCGGACAGAGACTTTCTCCCTCTGTTTCTTCGTTGGCAAGCATTATTACGAGGCAAGTTGGTATCAACACCACCAGGGTATACAACAATGCCACCTTGCTTGTTGGGTTTGAGCAAGTCTCTCACGAAGGCCTTCATGTCTTCAATAGAGGTAATAATATCCTTAACGCTGAGTAAGGCCTCCCTATCACGGGTAGCGGCTTCAACAGTCTTCCTCAAGGGACCATACACACGACATTTATTAACATAAATAGTACTCACGAAACCATAAGGGTTCTTCCATACCCCAGTAGGAGCACCATAACTCTTCCTTCTAGCTCCGCAACTATTCTGTTCCATACGAAGCGCGGAACCTTCCAGTGCGGAACCAGCAATATATACAGGATCATTTCTTCGTCGGTCAGCAGTAAAAGAAAGACCTGGAGGCAAACAAGTATGGTGATATGTGGTCTACGCGGCTAAATATCTCACCCGGGGGGTTGTTGGAAGTATTGCTAGAGGGTCGACTCAGTGATGAGGAGCTCTCATCACCAGCACCAGGAAGAAAACTGATACTTGTGTGTGATTTCCCTGATGCATCGCATGAGGCATTATCAACCATTGGAAGCAGTATACAGCCACCGTTCCCACCACGTATATGCTGTCCAACAGACAAAGCTGCATGTGCCTGTTGAATACCTATAAAGGAGGGATCCACCGACACTAGTGTAGACAAATGTTTCAATATTGGGTATCAAAACTATTAACAGCACCTAATAACCTAAAGCATGCCTCAGTGGGCACATCATCGACCTCATCTAGAGCCCGAGAAACTCCCGCATTTGCGTCTGCATTCGGCAACATATCGAAGTCCGAACCAAATTACTTACTTGGTGGTTGCCAGAAGCCCCTAGCAGCATTGAACCCTGTAGAAAACCCCATAGACACAAGAATGGATGAAGCCATGCTTACCTGACGCTTTTGTTGGTTTGTTTGCCATCCTAGCGCTACACAGTAACGCGGAGTTAACATTTAGTAGAAGTGGAGGTTCAATGCCGGCCTGCATCGTCTGCATACAGTGCATCTGAGAGTAGCAATAGTGGAATCCTAACAGAATACAACGATATTACAATGACTTCGTTGGAGTAGAGTCCATCGTCATACGATAAGTCGCTTTTGCTTCTCTCACTAACTCTAGGATTCATGATGAATACTCGATAAGATTGCACGTACTCAAGTAGTTATATTGCACGTACTCAAGACAAATGGATAGGCAGATACGCAAGCACAAGTGGCGCCAGCCAGCTCATGCGTGTGCGTGGCACGCACTGCGTGCCGCACAGAAGCGAGGAAGCATGAGCATTCGGGCGCTTTTGTTGGCGCCGCGCGGGTCTGTTCGTAGAAACACCCGCTCTGATTGACTCAACAACACTTGGGATAGCCATAATAGGTGATAAGGCTTCTTATTTTATCCATTTGAGCCTGAGGGCTGCGATCCGTTGATGCAACGAATAATGGGCGAGCGAGATTCGTGCATACAGTGGTCACGCTGTGTGGCACGAAGTTCGTGCTTACGTGAATGCGCACGCGTTCATGGTTGCCTCTCGAGGCTGCCTCCCAAGCCATTCATACTCATATCATACCGTGTTAAGGCTCACTGAGCCTGGCTCAGTAATCTGGCAAGTTTTCCTCGCTTCTGAGTCTCGAGCTCTTGAGTTACACCTGCGTAGTCTTCTCCTTTTCATCATATGCCAGCTAGCCCCAAAACAGCTACTGAGGTAGCAAGCCCACAGAAAGGTATGGGCTGGATAAGAGCCGCTAGTACGATTGTCATGGGCTGTGTCGGAGTTGGGATCTTGGCACTGCCGCGTACGGCAGCTAACTCCGGTTGGCTCGCTGCCCTGATTGGTCTAATTTTTGCCGCACTCGTGAACCTCTACAACAACATTATTTTGTGGCGTACTCTACACCTCGCCGCCGAGGGCGAAGGCAGAGTAGTTAGGTCTTACGAAAATGCGATGCGATACACCTACGGCATCGGCGCGTCGATCTACAGCGGGATCATCGTCCACGCCGGACTCATCTCGGTCTGTGTCGCGATGCTTATTTTGATGGGGAACACCACTGCGGCTATGACTCGAGTCCTCGATAGGCGTGTTTGGATCGCGCTGTGGACACTTGTGGGTATACCTTTCTCGTGGATAAAGGAGGTTAGAGACGTTGGCTTCATCGCGGTCTTGGGTGTAACGTCTGCTTCTGCGATGGTGATTGTTATTATTGTTGCATCGGCTGACAGAATGGCCACTGATGGCATTCCTGCAAATCTCGCAGTCGTGCCCAGCAATGTAGTGGAGTTTATAGCCTCTTTGGCCTCTTACTTTTTCGTCTACAGCTTCACTGCGGCGACACCCACTATCTGCTATCATATGACTAAGCCTGGGAATTT
>NW_003205793.1:0-1228 GCF_000006405.1 Perkinsus marinus ATCC 50983
GCCAGTCACAGGAGCTGCAGTAGTGACAGCAACCTCATCGGTCACAGCAGCTGTGCTGACCGGGAAAGGGGACGTGATAGTAGTAGGCTCAACAGGAGCACCGATCGTAGTCGTGACAGTTGCAGCCTCCGTAGTGACCTTGGTGGTAGCATCAGAGTCATCCTTGTCTCTACCGGGAGCTTCCCCAGCTGCCGTGCTGATGGTCACTTCGCCAGTCACAGGAGGTGCAGTAGTGACAGCCACCTCATCGGTCATAACAGCTGTACTGGCCGCCACTGTGGCATCGACAGTAGCTTCAGAACCAGTCGTACTCGTTGCTTCGGGAGCTGCTGTCGTACCTTCTTCGCTTGTAGCGGCCTCAGTGACCTCATCCGTGACTGCAGCAGAGGATGTGGAACCTCGGAGAGCCTCAGTCGGTACACTCGTGCCGCAGAAGCATGAGGCATCCGAGCCGAAGCAGGTGCTCGGCGTCTTCCAATACTTACAATATGACCCAGGGTAAGTTGTGGCACACTCTGTGTCGCAGTCATTGACGTTGCCCGTCACGGAATTGATGTCCTGGAGAGCACAGAGAGCGACGAAAACAGCGGAGAAAGTCCGTGAAGCCATCATAGATAAATGCAAACGAGCGGCGGGAAGCTGAGACTAACTGGATGACTAAGAAGGCACATTTCGAGTGTGACTCGCACAATCGGCGACTCACGAGCTGTCATAGCATCCACGATCCATAACCTTGATGACTGCGTCTCATTAGTTGTGGCCAGCATACGTATCGTCCACTCGTTTCACAAGATACTTTGCTCAGTGCGGTATACACTCATTGTCCATGGAAGCCGACCAGCTTTTCAGTGAAAACCTCGTCGTGGGGTGAATAATACAATTACAGAGCGATTCTTGTATCGTGGATGTGAATCGCTTTTAAAGTTGAGGAGGCTGGCGGTGGATTTGCTTTGAGAGAGGGGCCGGTTGATGATATCAAACGATCATAGCTTCGCAGTGGGTCGAAGGCTATACATAGCGACAAATATACAGGGCGTCAAATATAAGTACAGGTCGTCTATAACAGGCTCTTGAGGTCCGAGATGATAGTAATATCCGCTAACAACTCCTTTCGTGCCCATTGGATGACGCTTACTTTCTCCATTGATATAACACGATAGTGTGAATCGATAGCTAATAGTAGATGAGGACGTCGTCTCATTCATCAATAGTCTGATACCTTGCGTCC
>NW_003199707.1:0-2017 GCF_000006405.1 Perkinsus marinus ATCC 50983
AGTTGTCCTTTTAAGTGCTGAACAAAACCCGAGTAAAAGCGAAAACACATGCGCAACTGTTGCATTGAGTTTTATTCACTTTTCTTGATATTTTTATGCAACCGTCTTAGATGGTTCATCACCCTCGAGTAGCTTTTATTCGCTTTTTTCTAATTAATACCTACCGTAGTGCTTCAACTGATCTCCCTTTAAAGGGTATGGATGTGGCTCTATTATAAGAGGGTCGCGTATGCAAGGATTATTCCATTCATCGTACCTGACGAACTCCCATGTTCCGACTCAAAGTCAACATCTATCTCAACTCGCAATATACGCACCACGTATATTTAAATATAAGTTCACAAAAATCATTGGAGTTTCACGACCCGTTTTACGTGAAGTGGCGTCGTAAAACTCAGTGAAAAACTCGATATTCGGGGTGATATGCAGTAGTCGTGAAATAAGTTTTTCACATCACTAGGGTGAAACTCCATTATTTCCTCACAAAATTTCCTCAAAATTTTTTTCATTTTCTTACCAACACATGCGTACATTTCCCCCCACACTACTTCAAACAAATCCTTCTTTGACTAACCCTAATTCCTTGCGGCGGGTTCACCAGCGGCCGCGGGAATATATGCTGAAGACCCATACCATGTTAACACTAGGGACACCGACTTTACCCAATACGCCTTCTGCCTCAACTGTATCAGCAACTTGTTGTCTTCTACACTAGTTATAAACTCCGTCCGATAGCGCCATAGATCTATAATCACTCATAATGCACATATTCCGATACCATAATTTCCACACCTTCCCGCAGCAGCTCCTCCCGAGGTTCTGGCAGTACATTCGCGTAACTACAGGGGCCATAGACACGACCAGAAGGCGCGGAAAGTATTATCACAATCGTTCCTTTTCCGGATCATAGGTATACTTCACTCGCCCGCTGACTGCAGCTTTCAAAGAAGTTGTTTTCGTCACCACAACATTCTCACCTGCCACTTCGAATAGTAAATAGTAAATCATAGTAATGTAGTAATAATAAACACTCTCAACCGTTTCACAGAACTCAAACGTATCACCTCGGAGTAGTAATACATAATCGCTTTCCTCCTCAGCTGACCTCAGGAGTACACAATTTTACATATGAATTCGGGTAAAGGTGTATACCAAAAAGCAATGCTAATTTGCATGAAATTTCCTCCCAGAAATTTTACATTCATTACATTATAATCAATTTAATACTGTTATTTTTTAAATTTGTGTAGTTTCACCCGTTTTACGTCAAGTGGCGTAATACTTCGTGAAAAACGCGATATTCGCGGATTCCTGTAGTAGTCGTGGGGAAGTGTGATACCATGACGTAAAACCGAGTCAGCCACCTTGACGTAAAGCGAATTTAATTTAATTACAATTTAATGTGAAGTGATCTTCCAAGAAAGATCATTAATATTTTTCACTAGTGTTTTTCATATCACTAGAGTGAAACTCCACAATGTAGTTGACCATGTGCATACTTTTCTACACTTTACCCTCACCCCAGCCTTCCTACCCGGATAGAACTTGAAATTCCTCTTTCGTGTTGAGCCCGGATTTTTCGAAATATAATGTCTCTGCTTTACAATGATTCTGCTAGCCTCCACATACTCCGAACTCAGCGCTTTCATCCCTATATGAGGTTTGTCCGAGAACCGCCGTGTGAACGGACTTGTGTCAGCTGAAAAACAACAAGGAAAGTATATTAATGGAGTTTCACCCTAGTGACGTGAAAAACATATTTCACGACTACTGCATATCACCGCGAAAATCGCGTTTGTTTAACCAAGTTTTACGCTACTTCACGTGAAACGCATGTAGTTGAATAATGGACATATTTTCCCGTACCACTTACCGGGTTTATCATAAGCCTGTTGCTTCGTGACTTTAAATCGTACTTGCATTCGTATCGGGTTCATAAACCACGGCGGCGCCGCTCCCACGAGAGAAGGAAGAGCATAAACGCCCATTCTTGCACCAACCCGAGCGAGACATGTCA
>NW_003206433.1:0-1129 GCF_000006405.1 Perkinsus marinus ATCC 50983
GGGGCTCTTATAGGGACGAGCAACAATGCTAGTTCCTTAGAGACAAGTCGCAGCTGGGGCTCTTATAGGGACGAGAAACAATGCTAGTCTATTAGAGACGAGTCGCAACTGAGGCTCTTGCGCACATAATCAGCCGGGGTCGCAAGCATCGGAAAACCCCAGGAAATTCTACAACAAATCCTTACGACAGCTCTCCAAGGCCTAACCGAACGCCACTTTTTACAGTGGGCTAACTTGTCTTATAGGGACGAGGAACACGCCACTATTAGTCCATTAGGGACGAGTGGCAGCTCATCCGGAGTCGCAAGCATCGGAAAACCCCGGGAAATTCTACAACAAATCCTTACGACAGCTCTCCAAGGCCTAACCGAACGCCACTTTTTACAGTGGGCTGCTAGTCTCTCAGAGACGAGTCGCAGCTGAGGTTCCTATGGGGAAGAGAAACAATGCCAGTCTTTCAGAGACGAGTCGCAGCTGAGGTTCTCATAGGGACAAGAAATACTGTTAGTCTATTAGAGACGAGTCGCAGCTGAGGTTCTCGTAGGAACCAGAAACGATGCTAGTCCATTAGAGACGAGTCGCAGCTTAGATTCTTATGGGGAAGAGAAAGACTCTACTGCTAGTCCCTTAGAAACGAGTCGCAGCTGAGGTTCTCATAGGGACGAGAAATAATGCTAGTCTTTCAGAGACGAGTCGCAGCTGAGGTTCTCATAGGGACGAGAAATACTCGTAGTCCCTTAGGAACGAGTCGCAGCTGAGGTTCTCGTATCAGCTAGTTCCAACGAGCATTCTACTATTAGTCTATTAGGGACGAATCGCAGCTGCTATTGACCGGTTATTGGCTACTAACCGAACGCCACTTTTTACAGTGGGCTAACTTGTCTTATAGGGACGAGGAACACGCCACTATTAGTCCATTAGGGACGAGTGGCAGCTCATCCGGAGTCGCAAGCATCGGAAAACCCCGAGAAATTCTACAACTAATCCTTATGACAACTCTCCAAGGCCTAACCGAACGCCAGTTTTTACAGTCGGCTGCTAGTCTCTTAGAGACGAGTCGCAGCTAAGGTTCTTATAGAGACAAGAAATACTCTTCTGCTAGTCCATTAGGGACGAGTCGCAAGCGGGG
>NW_003208064.1:0-4445 GCF_000006405.1 Perkinsus marinus ATCC 50983
ATTTACATAAACCTCAACACCTATATTGGATCATTTGGACTCCAAATTTGGAGAAACATTTTCCACTACATAGCGAGAGTTGGCTGAATATCGGCATTGAACATAGCAAGAACAGAACTTAGTTGAGCGCCTCACGGACGCATCGGATGAGCTGATCGTTTAAACAAACAGCCATCCATACAGAACTCGGAACAGAGTCACTCAAGGATGGGCAGTAAACGATGCCAATAGCTATAGATTGAGATCAGGACTGCATCAATCACGCATCCGATGCCGAGTCGCGGATTTTATCGGCCTTCTTCTGAGTCTTCTTGTAATGACGCTCCAGTTCAGTGGACTGCTCTGGAGTGGCTTGGAAGTCCTGGAAGCCAGCGTGACGGAGCCACTCACTAGATGGGCCATAGCCAACCTGCGCATAACCCCAATCAGAATAACCATTCTGATATTCGCCGAGGAAAGTGTAATGCACAATTAGCCACTTCTTAGTAACATATTCACCGAAGCCGTCCATCTCGGCCTCTACTTGGTCAGGGCCTTCAGTGGTCATCATAACATCAACTTCATGCTCGATCTCGTACTGAGCCTTCCTAACGTCATATACATATACTTGAGATCCATAACGTTACAAACAGCTTCAGATACCCATCAGAGAAACTCATCCCTGAACTCCCCCTGCCAAGAGTACTCGACAATGAACTACTCGAGCGGCTCGACAACGATATGGAATCTCGTGTGCATTTACCTGGTTTCTAACTCGTCAGCATTCAGGTAGTGAGCACTTCTATCATTATTACAAAAGGGCCGACTACCGCAGTCAGGCCGGGAGCTTGGCCCAGCACAGGAGTCAACAGTGACATCACCGGCGGGCCAACTTAGGGAGTCTCCGACTGTTTCCGTCCTTCCATTTCGCAACTACCTCAGAGATTAGCCTTTCTGTTGGGAATCGCCAAGGCGCTGCCTCGCGGGGTCGGGGTTGCCGAAGGGGGGCCTACTACAGCTCTACAAGACTGGGACCTCTCACGTGGTTACCACACTCTATAATCACTATGCGTTCAAGTGATCTAGTCAAAATACGCTAGTGTGCGCTTGTGGAATTCCAAGGGTGTTCAAGAAAATGTGGTATGAGATTTGTACGCGTGCACAATTCTGTCCCGTTATGTTGCTGATAGTGTCCTTGCAGACTCCGCTGCGTTCCGTCTGCATAAGACCGTGGAAGTGGAATTAGGAACTGCTCTTGAGATTTTGTAACCGACGAGTCGCTCATCTCCAACAACATATCACCATCAGCATGAGAAGGAAGTGCAGACGCGCATGTCTTCCGTGTCATCCGATCCAACGAGCAACGCCATCATCACCTCATCGGTCGCGGCGTCCAATATAGACGCCCTGTCGAAGTACGTCGATTTGTACAGCGACTTGCCATCATTGCAGGAGGTTATCGATTATCATCACGTGAAGAGCCAAGCTGAGCACGTTCAGGTCGATGCCGCCGATCATGCGCTGTTGATGCCACTGTGTGGGGCATGCCTGAGTGGTAGGTAACTCCATCACAGTGGGGGGATAACTGCACCTGCAGGTGACCTGGAGGGGGCTCGGCTACTCCTGTCGAGATACCCTGCCGTTGCGGGAGCCCTTAAGAGCACTTTAGCGGTTCCTTCGTTGCTCCTGTTGGCCGTCTCAAGCAGATGCACCCCCCTAGTAGGAGATGTGCCCCAGTAGTGCCCATTCCCCACCGATGGCAGTCCCTTCTAGGTCGACCTGCTTTTACAACATCAGTTGTCCTCGCCACCAAGTGGATCGAGGGAACCTGCCCGTCTGTGGTCGAAAGAGACTCTAGGCGAGGCGATTATAACTGCATGTGTGCTCGGAGAGTCGGACATGGTTCGGTCGCTCGCTGGAGCCCGCCCTCCCATAGTAGATTATGAACACCCGGACAGACCGGAATCGACCCCTCTCACAACAGCGGTAGTCCGCAGCAACGCCGCTCGCTCGTCAACACCGTGTATCGTCCCTTAGGTGTGTTATGGTAATGTTAATACTGTCCGATCGTTGCTCGAGTTGTCGGCCTCGGTCATCGGGGGTCATCCGGAAGGCTGGACAGCGCTTCATATGGCGACTCATATGAACTCTGCGGAAATGGCGCACATGCTGCTTGAAGCTGTCCCTCGAGAAGAGTTGTCCATGGTGATCATTCCATATGGGGTATCGGGGTAGATCATCATCAGATTCCTGGCTTCCTCAACAATGCAAGTGCTGAGAGCGTCCATCCATCGGTCTTGCACGTTGCCATTCGTCGATGTAGTCTTGACCTAGTGCGACTCCTCTTGAGATACGGAGTAGTCCTTTCCCGTGTATGCGGGTGATTTTGCAAAGCCGTCAGGCCGATCCAGTGGCCCCCTCGGTCCCTCATGGTTTGACTCCACTCATGGCGGCATGCCAGAACGGCAGAACAGGTATGGGAAATCACACCCACCCTTTCGCGCGAACCCGATCTCTGATCAGAAGAGGCGGAGGGTATCGTAGAGCAACTGTTGGGTATTGATTCAGTAGCGGCAGGGATCAACACTCCTTGTGAAGCATCAGGATCCATCTACCGAGGGTCCGAGTGGCCCTTGTCGGCATGCTCTATCATCAGTGGTACTCCAGCTAGATACACAGCCCTGCATTTGGCAGCGGACTCGCACAGCAGTCTGCCAATCGTACGTTGCCTCCTTTCTCACGGTGCATCGCCGCTGATAAGGGCGAGAAATACTCCCAAGGGGTGAGTGTGCATCCTTGAGTGTCGCAACTCCGACTTGAGGAAGGTATGGTTTACTCCCTCTGGACCTAGCGTATGATACTCTTCCGTCATCGACCAACGAGACCGAATCTCCCGACGATATGATTCAAACTGACATACAGAAGGAGCTGACGCGATGCGGCTTATGCGGGGCGACTGGATCACCCATTGTAGACCGCTACTGATATCATCACCGACTATGTACTTTGAAGGTTCTCCATTCCATCAGGTTTGCTTCCGGTGCCATGCTCAGCGTTACTGCACGGGAAGCTGTCAAAGAAAGCATTGGCCGCATCACAAGAGGATTTGCCAATTCGACTTTGCATGAGTATTTTTCATTTGATTTCGGTTTGGTTCGTCCCGAAGAGCTGTACACGAGTGCGTTAATAACGGGATGAACATAATATGTTGAGCATGTTGAGGTAGCGAGGTGAGTATCGCGGCTGGCTGACTCAGCCCGGCTGAGCCGCGCACCGTGGCTCATCGCGGCCCACGATGACTATGTGGATTTGCGTTGTCACGAAGGCCACGAGCATGAAAACAAGTACACGAATGAGGCATTTGTGTTAGACATCATTCGTATTGCGGGAAGGAGCTACTACACTCGAGATCATACAGAGACAGTACAGATTGTACCATACTGTAATAGTAGCTGTATTCTACAGTTACTATTACACGATTACACTCCTCGCCAACAACTCCATGGTTCTGTTATTCGTATTCTCAATTGGAGTAGACGGAGCTTATCAATATAGCCCTCTCATCAGTTGAATCCTCCTATTATTGCACACAGCCTTCTTTTCTCGAGTCGGTTTGCTATGCTACTATCGTATATTCCTTTTTTGCTAAGAAAGAAAGTCTGACCAACCCAACAGGCAACCACTGATACTGAATTGCCGGGAGAAAATTGAGCGGCTGGTAGACATCTCATTGTAGTACATAGTCTTCAATCTGGCAATAGCGCTGTGGTGCCTTGTCGCCTCAGTGGGACTCGTCGCCTTTTCCAACAAAATCATCGATTCGCGGCGAGCCCCTTCATGGATGGCCTCAATATGACTGATGATTGCAGTCATAGGCAGATGTGTACTTTCTGGCTGTATTACGTGCTCCAGTCAACCCAGATATATCAGAGCTCTTCGTTGTGTTGCTAACCGTTGCAACATCACGCTCGCGACTACAAATGATGCGCAGGTATCGTTTTCTGTCTCCCGGCACAAAGCTTGATATATCGTAGCGATGATGGCTACTAGCCACTGCCTGGCCTCAAGTATGGCTGTGATAGAAGTAGATCAATCAGTGAATGTGTGCTTTGCTTACGAGTTTTGTCGCTTATTGGTGGATGGGGTATCCAATAGACTGCCGTTAGTTTTTTTCATCAACTGTAGAGATGCTTTCATTCACTTTGGCTCTGTTGGCCTCGGTTGGATTGGCTGGAGCCATCCTGTCTGCACCTCGTGATCGTCTAGATCATGATCACTGTACAGCTACTGCTGTTGATTGTGCCGCCACCGCTGATGGTGGGTGCATCGCTGCGACGAGTGCTGATGGAAGTCCTCTCGACTTCCGAATGGTTTATGTTCCACCGAAGACTTACGGACCTGGTGAGAAGAGGGATGTCTACAAACAGTTCCAAACTATCCGAGGATTGTTGATGCCTCTCGAGCCC
>NW_003201675.1:0-2760 GCF_000006405.1 Perkinsus marinus ATCC 50983
CTTTGTTTTTATTAGATATGAAGATGATCCTTTGAATGCTAGAAGGGCATTTAGGCCGCCATTTGATATGAAAAAACGCCACGACTATATGGTGTTTTACTGCGATGAACATGTGCATTTTAACTACGCCATGCAATGGTTCTTTATGGGGACTATGATTTTTATAGCGTCGTTGTATAAGTTTGTGGAGGTTAGCAGATGGAAATGGTGATGTTTCTGAGGTGGTTTTGGCTTTGGTTGGATAATCGATCGGGTGATCGATTTGGGGCATGGTGGTGAAATTTGATGGAAAATTTCCTATTTTTTGGGTTTTTTTCAGATTTTCCGCAATTTTTTGAATTTTTATAGAAATTTTACGGAAATTTTTGGGAATTTTTGGAATTTTTGGATTTTTTTGGAAGTTGACTCATTTACATGACGGTTGGCGAGCGTCGGCCACCTTTACATTCGGCGGTTCTTGTGGCGAATCAGGCGGCTAGGGAAAATTTGGGCTGCAAAATAAATTGCTTCGCTCCGCTAAGAGTTTGGCTGGACTCGTATTGTTGTTTGCCAAAACTCGATGATCGGGCTCGGGAGAATCGGAAGGCTTTGGTGCAAGAAGGGGTTGAGGTGGATGAAGAAACGGAGGTAATTTTGTGGCGCGCGGTAATTTTTGATAAGAATTAGAATTGAAATTTGTGGCGCGCGGTAATTTTCGATAAGAATTAGAATTGACTTTTGTGGCGCGCGGGAAAAATGGAATTAATTTTAGTAGTAGTAGTAATTTTTTTTCCGAAATTGGTTATGAATTTTACAGTTACTTTATTATTAACCGCGGGGTTAGAATGGATTGCCTGAATTTCGCGGCGCGCGGTAATTGTTCATAACGATGAAGATTGAATTTTGTGGCGCGCGGTAATTGTTCATAACGATGAAGATTGAATTTTGTGGCGCGCGGTAATTTTCTATAATTAAATTTTTGGTCAGATTACGAACACGCATTCCCACATGCACTACCTTGATGGGACCGATCGGACTTGTTTGATGGATGAGCTGTAATATAATGATGGGAAAATGGTAAAATAATCAGCGCTTCGCTCCGCTAAGAGGTCGATGATTGCGAAGTATATGTTGCCGGAATCGGGTGAACTGTGAGATTAACAAAAAATTTTCCAAATTTTATAATTTAATTTTTTGGGAAAAACTGAATTTTGAGCAATAAATGCGCGCGATAAAAATGTGTTGGTGAATTGGGGGAATTGCAGCCGATGGACCTAACTCTATGAATGAGTCTGGACTGGAGCAATGATAAGACCAGTAGTCTAGTTCACTTTGCACGCATGCTCATGGTGCGGCACAACTGCTTATCTACGAATAGAAAGTGAGGGAAAATGAGGAGCCCTCATTACTGACTCTTACAACAGTGACAATATGAAAATTGTGAGAAAATTTTTCTGGGGAAATTTTCCTGGCCGGAAACTGCTGAGTTCTGTTGGGTAAAGCGAATGAATATATTCCTAAAACACTGTGGTTGGTTTTAGATACAAAATGAAGAATGAATGCGTTGATTTTTATTTACCCCAACTCGTATACGCCTCGTTGGAGAAGGACGTAATATGGACCTGTTTTGAATCTTGCCAAGATGAACCTTGGATATTTTTCTATGTTAGAAATCTGCGCAGCTCGAGAGATTCCTTTTGAGGGAGTGTTCGGAGTGGATGGGATTGGCGGTGAAAGCGCATTGGTTGTAATAAGGGTGGCAGGTCTTGGGTTCGAATCCTGGTGGGGGCATTTTTAAAGTATTTTTTATAATACTGTGGAGGTCCTAGGCGGTGTCGGAGCCGCTGGTTCGAGGTTCAAATCCTGGCGGAGGAATTTTTGAAAAAGCTAGCGAGCGAGCGCACGTGCCCAGTCCCCCGGTAACCGCGTCACGTGACGTGACATAGCTGGCTCTACGCGCGCGCCTTCTGGCGTGCACATGCGCTCGACAGCTACAATATATGTTGATTCTGATTCAGAGAGATGATATTGGAATAGTAGATAGACTACGTCAACTACGTGTGTTGGTGATGATATGAAAATTTTGAGGAAATTTTGGGAAATTTTTGTTAATTTCTGTACACTTCTAGCTGAATTCTACCTGGACCCCTGAGCTCAGATGTGGAAAACGAATATATTTTTCCCCAACACTAGGAACGATTATTTCGGAATTTTTCGCCCATTTATAGGTATCAAGCGATTGTGAGTGATGGTGTATCTATTACTGGCAAACATATGCACGACGAGGCTGCCAGCATGATGGTGGTTTGCGAGGAGGCGGTCTTGGCTGGTGATAAGCCGTTGAGAGACTGTAATAATGGGTTCGGATGAGGTCCCGGGTTCGATCCTTGCACGTGTCGTTTTTACTTGAGTTAATCGTTCGCCTCAGCGCCGACGAGTAATTTCATGGCGCGCGGTAAAATCCGATCATCGCGATCCCAGACGGATTTGGGTTGTGTTGGTCGGCCGGAGGTAGAGGATGCATCATTGAGAGGAAGGTCGGATGGAGCGATTAATGGTAAGGAGATTTGGCTGTTTTTACCCGGGGTAAAACGTTCGAGTTCGGGTGAGGAAAGATTGGTTGGTGTGAAGAAGCAGATTTTCAGTTGGGTTACTCTAGAGAGTATATTGGTGTGCTTAGATTTTCATTTCACATGGGAGGAAATTTTCGTAAATTTTTTCGGATTTTTTTCTTGTCGTTTTAGTTCCCTTACCTGCACCCGGGACCTCCCCTCCTCCTCC
>NW_003208430.1:0-1521 GCF_000006405.1 Perkinsus marinus ATCC 50983
GGCTACTAAAAGTGCTCCATAGTTTGATTTCATCCTGGCAGCTCAATTGGTGGAGCACAGTGTCTTGATCGTAAAGTCCCCGGGTCGATCTTGGGGAGTAGATCCCCTTGGTTTGTGGGATAGGAATTCAGGTTGGTACCGATTTTTCTGATCCTTCTTGACCAGTACTCGAGTAGTTTCACAATCTTTGAAGTTGTGTTATGGATGGTCATCAAATCGTTATTACATACGGGGTGTTCAATCGACCACTCCTGAGTTTCGAAAGCGCCCCTGGGATTGAATTCTACATGTAAGACTCTATTCTGGCAGCGCTGTTGAAAATCAGGAGAGGTCTATTGAACTTGCCGATAGTTTGAGAGTCCAACGTTTGAACCTACTACTTGAAGAAATTGCTCCTAGACCTACGGCGCCTTGGGTTTTCTGGAGAAGCATAGGAAACATGCTTAAGAGTTCAAGTGACGAGCGACTCATCCGAAATCGAGTTGTGTCGAGTCTACAAGATAATGAAGGGATGACTAGTCGACTTCGACGAGATTTACTCTGTCAGTCGTTATTAGCGTTTGTCGCGGCACCGAATAATCTGCTATTCTTATCGGATGTGCACGAAATGATCCAGTGAGTAACGGCAGGCAGGAAGGCCCAAGGCGTTTGGGTGTTTGAGTTGTCATTGTTGCTAATTAAATTGATACTATGAGCATGTGAGATAACTCCGTAGCCGTTTGGCTCAAGTCTGTATTTTTACTCTCCATTTTCACATGAGTAGTAATCGCGTTGAGGAACCCTCCAAACCAACCGAGTCGGCCGACCGTAACAGTTGCTACGCTTTTTTATTTTTAATTTTTTAACCCACCCACTGCCGCCCCTAGGCAGGTATCATTAAACTGCTCGGTTATATCTTTCATCTTTCTTATCTCTTTAGTTGCTATTCTTGAGATCTGTAGGTTACACATCGTAGCTCAATGATTCGGTTTTGCAGCCAAGGGCGGGGAAGTCTAAGTGGTGAATCGGAGAGTCGCAACTAACTTGAATGAACTCGCAGTATCTACTCACGTTATGTGGCGACTGATCGGGATTATTCGAGGCGTTACTTGAGTTTCTTCCATGTTACAGGCGCGCGCCATGCGGACAGCATTTCCCTCTTGGCGGTGTGCGCGTTCCGCGTGACGTGGATCGCGTCACGCACGACTCTCCGTCGCCAGCGCCCGCCTGGTGCGTTCCAGATTGTTTCTCACGTGTAGCACGGTCGATCAGTAAGACTTTAGTTAATGTCTGTAAAAGCCAAGGTATCGAATTCTCAACTTTTTCGTGCCACCCCTCCTCGACTGAGGGTGGACTTCGCCATCGCTATGATGTGTATTTTTACTGATTTCCTCGGCGACAATCTCTTGGCTCCGGGCTATGAACTCTTCATTAGGGAGAATGGTGTACCAGTGAGGTCTATGATGACGGACTCGGTGACTGTCGATCCGTCACCTCCTTTCAGCATGGGCTTTGGCCTTGCTGTGTCGATCATCACCATGT
>NW_003204427.1:0-1408 GCF_000006405.1 Perkinsus marinus ATCC 50983
CGCTTAGAAGACTGCCAAGGTGAGTCTACGGAGAGAGTGTGTCGCAGATGAAGCATTTTCCAGCAGATGATTCGAGAGAAGACAACTGCGAAGGAAAAAGCGTACCGCAAGGGAGTAGCGGAGACAGCAAAACATCGAAGAAACGCGGACGGAGCAGACTCGGTCACAGTCCAGGCGAATGTGTTCAAAAATGAAGCGCGGAGAGGAATGAATGCGGAGTCTTTTCAGATGCAGACATGAAAAGAAGGAAAACCAGCCAACAAGCTGACGTAGGCGAGCGACCTAGACGGAATAGACCGCCGCCTGCACGCTACCTTGCGTAGTTGCCGTTAATTCATGCTATGAATTTACCAGTCGACTTGTAGAAAGAAGTCCTTTTCTTGTCTGATGTCGAGATCAGGCATCTATGAGTCTCTTACACATCTGGTGTCGCATGATTTTGCGACCAGACCAGTTTCTGGAGGAACAAAAGCCGCGTTTGGACTTGGATGAGTTAGGGTGTTACGCACGCTAGAACGGGGTAATACTGTTACCCGAACCCAAACCGTAACCCACGGCCGGGGCCAGAGCCAAACCTGACCGCAAGTTCCCCCAAAAAACAGGAATTGCAGGTAAAAGCGGAGAAAAGAAAACCCGAAACCCCACCCGAAACCCGACGGGAAAACCAGAAACCCGAATTCTTATCCAAGGCCAAGCTGAAACCTAAGGCCAAGCTGTAATCCAAGGCCAAGTCGAAACACAGGTGAGGGCGCCAATTCTTTAGAAAAGAGGACTTTTAAGAGGGCGCGCGCTAAACTTCTTTAGAAAAAAGGCCAATTCTTTAGAAATGAGTATTTCCCCCCCAATGCGAGTCGGTGCGCGCGGAGCGCGCGCGATTTCTTGCGAGTGATTCGCGAAACTATAGTGGAAAAAATCGGGTGGATGGGTTAACACTGCATGAGTTTGCACTGTATGGGATTAAAGTGCACGAGAGTTTTCCGTTACATTGTACGGCTTTGGAATTGTCTGAGAAAACTCGCCTAATAGTGTCTGGGATTAGATTGCCCGAAAGACGGTGTCCGAGCCGGGAATTGTACGAAAAAAGTGCCCGAGTTGAAAAGTGCCGAATTTGAACTGTACGGCTTGGGATACTACCTAAGTAGATACTTAAGTACGCTTTAAGTTAAGGGGCTCCTTAAGTTGCTCCTAAACGTTGTGAAATGAGTTGAGTACTTCTTAAGCGTACCTTAAGTAACTCCTTGAGTTGCTTCTATATTTAAGGCGCCTTTAATTAAGTATCCTTGTGAAACAGGCCCAATGTTGAATGTTGTTCACTTTGCAAGTGTGTATTCAAACATGAATGTTTATTATCAATGTTGAATGTTGTTCACTTTGTAAGTGTGTATTCAAACATGAATGTGTATTATCA
>NW_003213378.1:0-775 GCF_000006405.1 Perkinsus marinus ATCC 50983
GCGATGCGGGCCTGCTGTCACCAACGACCGGGCCTGCTGACACCAGCAGTCGCGCACGCCCAATTTTTTTAGCACGCGAATTGTGCGACGCCTTCCGCGGCCTACGGCCGCGGACTCCAGGGCCTTTTCAGCACGGCCTACGGCCGTGCTGGTGTCCCTAATGTCCACAGTAAGTCAGAGAAATTTAGCATCACTGTCTATTACTGGTATTTCAGGTTCTGCTGCACTTGAGCCAGTGCGGTGGATCTATAACTCGGCTTCAGATAACCAAACACAATTACCAATATTCCACAAGTGATGCTAAGTTCTGGAACTGTAACCAGATGAGTGTATACGCTGCACTTGAGCCAGTGCGGTGGCTCTAGGGCTCGGCTTTAGATTACCAAACACAATTACCGATATTCTACGAGTGATACTAGGTTCCGGAATCGCAACCAGATAAATCTATATGCTATAGTTGAGACACAGCGGTGGATCTATAACTCGGCTTCAGATAGCCAAACACAACTACCGATACTCTACAAGTGGTACTTGGTTACGGAACTGTAACCAAATAAGTGTATATGCTGCACTTGAGCCAGTGCGGTGGATCTATGATTCGAATTCAAACTATCCAACACAGTTACCAATAATCCACAAGTGATACTAAGTTCCGGAACTGTCACCAGATGAGTGTATACGCTGCACTTGAGCCAGTGCGGTGGCTCTAGGGCTCGGCTTTAGATTACCAAACACAATTACCGAGATTCTGCGAGTGATACTAGGTTCCGGAATC
>NW_003199621.1:0-1439 GCF_000006405.1 Perkinsus marinus ATCC 50983
TGCTCAGCACAGGGTGGTAAGTGTAGGTACAGTCAAGTTCAAGAGAGCGTGGTAGAGGCTTTCCGGAGGTTCGCTGCTATGGGCATCGAGGCAAACCGCCCTGACGACTTCTATGCTGAGATGCTCAAAACTGATCAACAGATGGGCAAGGTACGGACGGAAAGGCTGAATCGAAACAGCCGTACTTCTATTGGTGTAGATCCGAGAGAACCTCGCTGATCAACAGAAGCGCATTGAAATCGTGGAGGACAGGAAGCGGAAACAGGCCGAGAAAAAGTAGGGGGGCAGCCGGGGTCCAGTCGTCTTGAGCTTTCCTGACTGTTCCAAGCTGAGCAACCGGTTGTTCTGACAGCGGAGCGGTGCTTCGTTACGTCCATTCTTGTCATTAGTGGGCTTATGATTGCATCCAGGTTTGGGAAGAAGATGCAGGTGGCAGCAGCTCAGGCCCGTGCTGCTCAGAAACGTGAGAATTTGGCAGAGATCGAGAAGTGGAAAGAGGCCAAGGGGGAAGGTACTAATAGTTTATCAAAAGCCATACCGAACCTTTGGAAGAAATTGCAATACAACCGCCGATCAATTGCATTGTCGTATCAGATGAATCCGCCAGTGTTGGAAAGACTTTGGAAAAGGTCTCCAAGAAGGGCGCTCAGCGGTCGGCTGAGATGGAAGGTGCTAGTCACGGCAAGGGAGGGAAGGGTGGCAAGGCTGGCAAGGGTGGCAAGGGTGGCAAGGGAAGAGTGAATAAGAAACGCGTTGCTAAGGACAAGAAGTAATAAAAGGCCCTTGGTCGTTGTCGTGATGGTCGTTGATAGATACGGCCAGGGTGGGCCTAAACGAGTGTTGAAGAACAACTCAGCCGACAGTTGCCGTGACGTCTCTTCTTTTAAGGCCTCTAAGCATTCCCCCATGGGTAAGGGGAAAGGGAAGGGGAAAGGAAAGGGTGTTAGGAAGCCTATCAAGAAGGGCGCTGCTGCTGCTGCTGCTGGAAAACGCTGAGAAGCAGCGTAAAACGTACACTGTTTCTACCTACGTATGTTGGGCATACATATTGGGTTGAGTTTGCAAGGGGAAGAGTGGGAGGGCCGATAGATTTGAATTATCTGTAATATGGTAAAAACTCGGGAAACTTCGAGGAAGAAGGGGAGCAAGGCGTTGGAGGCGTGCTTGGCGTCATCGTCATCATCATCATCGTCGTCATGTTCGACTGCCGCTCCCTCGGATCCCTCACCGCCGCAAAAGGCCGAGGTCGTCACTTTACGGTTGACCCCGCGCACCCACATGATAGAACAACTCTTACGGCTGGCAGATATCAACTTTAAACTGCAGTTGCGCATGACGCCGCAGACCACAGTGGAATCCATTGTAGAGCGAGTATGGGCTCGATGGCGCTCCCATGTGGGGGATGAGCACAGAATTGTCACCCAGGGTTTGTGCTTGCA
>NW_003215113.1:0-1208 GCF_000006405.1 Perkinsus marinus ATCC 50983
CGATAGCGACTCAAAGAAATATGAGTCGCTGTCGGTCGACGTGGATCACTATCACTAAACCCTTCGAGAAGCGTACAACTCGATGCATATCAAAGTCTCTACCCGAATTTGAACCGGGGTTGTCACGGCTGCAACGTGAGGTCCTAACCACTAGACGATAGCGACTCAAATAAGCATGAGCCGTTGTCGGTCGACGTAGATCACCTATCACTAAACCTCTTCAAGAAGCGTACGATTTGATACATATCAAAGTCATTACCCGGATTCGAACCGGGGTTGTCACGGCAACAATGTGACGTCTTAACCACTAGACGATAGCGACTCAAAGAAATATGAGCTGCTGTCCGTCGACGTGGATCACCTATAACTAAACCTCTTTAAGAAGCGTACAATTTGATACATGTCAAAGTCACTACCCGGATTTGAACCGGGGTTGTCACGGCCACAACGTGACGTCCTAACCACTAGACGATAGCGACTCAAAGAAATATGAGCCGCTGTCGGTCCACATGGATCACCTATCGCTAAACCTCTTCAAGAAGCGTACAATTTGATACATGTCAAAGTCACTACCCGGATTTGAACCGGGGTTGTCACGGCCACGACGTAACGTCCTAACCACCAGACGATAGCGACTCAAACAAGCATAAGCTGCTGTCCGTCGACGTGGATCACCTATCGCTAAACCTCTTCAAGAAGCGTACAATTTGATACATGTCAAAGTCACTACCCGGATTTGAACCGGGGTTGTCACGGCCACGACGTAACGTCCTAACCACCAGACGATAGCGACTCAAACAAGCATAAGCTGCTGTCCGTCGACGTGGATCACCTATAACTAAACCTCTTCAAGAAGCGTACAATTTGATACATGTCAAAGTCACTACCCGGATTTGAACCGGGGTTGTCACGGCCACAACGTGACGTCCTAACCACTAGACGATAGCGACTCAAACAAGTATGAGCCGTTGTCGGTCGACGTGGATCACCTATCACTAAGCCTCTTCAAGAAGCGTACGATTTGATACATATCAAAGTCACTAGCCGGATTTGAACCGGGGATGTCACGGCCACAACGTGACGTCCTAACCACTAGACGATAGCGACTCAAAGAAATATGAGCCGCTGTCGGTCGACGTGGATCACCTATCACTAAACCCCTTCGAGAAGCGTACAACTCGATGCATATCAAAGTCTCTACCCGAATC
>NW_003210075.1:0-942 GCF_000006405.1 Perkinsus marinus ATCC 50983
GAGGACTCCAATGAACTATTGCTCTAAGCGAATCGCAGACGTCCCACAGTCGATCTCACATGAGAAAATGGCCACTGATCTACTACTCTTGATAGTATATACACTGAAAACTGTTAAGAGAGCGGTCTAACGGTCAATCAAATCATAACAAACAATGAGGATAGTGAAGTAATAGAGAGAGCAACCCCCATCAAAAAGTGATTATACAACGTAGTATCTCATTTTTACTTGCGAAATTATTGCGGTATTACAATGCTACAAATAAAACGAGAAGTGTCAGAAACAATCAACCATCCACTTACAATCCACCATCCACCATCCACCAGCCCTCAAGTCATTCGTCTCCAACCGATACCGACACCATCCACCAACCGCCAAGTCACCATCCCCCCATCCATAGCCCCAGACATGTCCACCAACCATCATCCATAACCACCAACTATCACCTTCCACCATCACCACCATCAAGTAGCATTACACTGTATCTGACTATCGGTAGCAGCGCAGTAAGACCTATCCCTCGATTCCACAGAATACAAAGTCCAGCAAACGAAAGAAGCGTAAAGAATGCCCTACTTATCACAAAGCGAAATAAGCAGACCCCGAAGGGTTACAGGAGATCTCGACAGGTGGCATCGGCGAAGTGAGGCAATGGCATCGCTCATTGTGAGTAACCCTTCGGGGTGGAAACCTCACGAGCACGAGTCACTTCGCCGATCCTTTCTGCTCACATCCAGCAAAGGGATGGGCAGACTGGTATAGCCGCATTTCTTACGCGAGCATGCTTATTAATATAAAATTCACGTACTATAAATTTGGGCCAGTCAACTAATAAATTATAAAAAGTAATATATTCTACTACTAATGAAGTTATATATATAAAGTATATTGATATATATTATAAAGTTATATATTTATCAAGTATAAAAAATAGATTATAAA
>NW_003209407.1:0-985 GCF_000006405.1 Perkinsus marinus ATCC 50983
ACGCATGAGCAGCTTGGCGCAGTGGACAGCGTGTTGGGCTCATAACCCAAAGGTCCCTTGATCGAAACAAGGAGCTGCTATTCATCACAATACACTCGAGATGGTTATTAAACTGAGAGGTGCAGCTTATCGACTGCATAGATCAGTCTTACCGAAAAATTCCCACTAAACAGAGTCGGTGTTTTCGTACCATTCCGTGCGGTTGGCCCAACCGTGCCAGTTCAGGGGAAAAACAACGTTAATAAAGCGTTGTCCGTGCATAGAAAAGAGCTATTCACCTAGAGCAGAACTCCTTGCAGGAATGATGAATGACCGCCCGGTACCTCAGAACGCGTTGCGGAGATGAAACAACCGCCCAAATTCACGAGCCGCCGCATGCGGTTTCAAAATGCGCTTGCAAGCAGGAACTTCGATGTCACGAAAAAGTTGTGCAGCTTGTGCCGAGCTAGCTGTAGTATGCGATGAGAACCTTACCAGTTGGAGTTATCAATCGAGATGGAATGCGGCCTACCATGCGAGAGTTATAGTAGCAGTTCGCGATCTCAGGTACGCGTTTAAGACCTAATCAGACTCTTGGCCGCGGGATGGTTGACGACGGTACGTCCGAGAAGGGATTCAGATGTCCCTCTACAAGTATCACAGGAATACTCAATCACTACATAAGTGATATGCACCGCTAGTCTAATGGTTAGGATATCTGCCTTCCAAGCAGATGGTCCGGGTTCGATTCCCGGGCGGTGCAGTTCGTATCAACGAGAGAAGGGTCTCTAGACTATCGTGGAACAGTTATGCTCAGCACGTCAGGGCGATACAGGAGTTTGTACGCATGAGCAGCTTGGCGCAGTGAATAGCGTGTTGGGCTCATAACCCAAAGGTCCCTTGATCGAAACGAGGAGCTGCTATTCATCACAATACACTCGAGATGGTTATTAAACTGAGAGTGCAGCTTATCGACTGCATAGATCAGTCTTACCGAAAATTTCCA
>NW_003212368.1:0-2150 GCF_000006405.1 Perkinsus marinus ATCC 50983
GGCGTGGCAGTATTCTTGATGATACTTCGGATATAACCTGGAGTCAGTTTAGCATGCTGAGAAGGTTCAAGGCTATAGAGCATTCCAGCCATACCTGCAACGATGGCCGCGGCCCCTGAGGTACCTGTACCCTTTCCATACTTTCCAGTGGGAGTAGTTGCCAGTATTTGGTAGCCAGGAGCGGCGATGTCAACAGCTGAACCAAAATTGCTTTCGTCGTCCAACTGCATTCTTGTACCATTTGAAGCAGCCACACATATAACACCATCCGTATAGGGTCCGCTGAGGGAACAAGGATAGTATTCTTCCGTGTCCAGATCTGAGTGGTCATTTCCTGCTGCCACAACAACTAGCATGCCAGCTGACACTGCTTCGAGAATCTTCTTCAACAGGGGTGGGTAGTAAGTTTTGAATCCTTGCGAAAACAGAATTACTTTCACATCTGGCCTCTTAGAAATGAGATAGGTGAAAGCATCAGTCATCCCTCCAAAAGACGGCTTGTCGCTTATATAGATAGGCATGATACGGAGATGGTCGGCGATACCCGCGATACCAATCTTGTTATTCCTGATAGCACCTAGAATGCCAGCCATCATTGTTCCATGCGGTCCTCGAGGATGGGTATCAGTATTCTTATCAATAACGTTATAGCCTTCAGTGACGACCCCTTGCAAGTCGGGATGATCGGCTTGTACACCATCGTCGATAACGGCAATGGTTACAGGTGTCCTCTTGGAAGTAGAGTCCAGGATGTTCCAAGCCTTTGGTACGGAGATGCCCTCAAGATAAGCCCTCTGCTGGGGATAGTATTCATCGTTCGGATCGCCGTTCACTGGGTCAAGTCCACGGAGGCGGTCAGAGCCGACCACTGCAAATATGACGTAGAAGAGTCCGTACGGAATGAGATAGAACATAGCCATAACAAATCTCGTTGACGAACAAGTGAGCGGGGCGGTATGACGTTACGTCATCTGCCACGTGATTCACGTCATTAACGTGAACCGTGAACCACCGTCCACACCTACCCAGTGTAGGTGTGGACGGTGGTTCGTGATTGTTCTACCGAGGGTAGGCTACCCTTTTACTGCCCTAAATGCGACGAGTCGTCGCCGACGGCACTGTAATTTTGCCTCCATTGCGAACGTCACTCGCGTAACGCGAGTCGCGTTATCCGTATGAATCGAGAATCTCGATTCGTACCTATGAATCGAGAATCCATCGAGAATCTGGTGTTTACTGCATCTCGATTCGAGATGCAGCAAACACCAACTGAGAAAAGTGAAGCTCATTCCCTGCGTTTGTCGTGAGGCGATTCTGCACGCTCGCACAAACGCACAAACGCACAAAGTTTGTGCCACAAACACACAACTAGCGAGTTGCAGCATCTGCCTGGCAGACTCTGAGCCCGCTCTGTCTGCTGACTCTGGAACTCTCGGTTCGTGAGCTTCTGGTCATCTGGAGTAGGGATTGTGGCCATCCAAGGATCCAACCATCGGAGAGGCCTCAGCTACAGGCCTTCAAGATGCGCCACCGAATGAATCTTAACGAGAAGTTAAGAGGAAAGTCGGTAATTGATAGTGCCCGACAACAGTATGAGTGTGAAAGAAGATACCACGAATAAACTTCCAGCTTCCTAGTTTCAGGGGAGGAACTATAATCTCTTTGTTAGAGCGTACAACGGATCGTGTCATACAATCCGTGTGCTTGTGTGTTACGCCTGCGCCCGCACAATTGAAGTGCCTATTTTGTGTCGGAAGGCGTGAGCATTCCACGTGTGGCTTAACCTTAACGTGTGTACATGTTTATCTCCGAGATGGATGGAGAATTGAGAATTCAAATCCCCAGTTCGGTTCAGGGGGTGATAGTTCGAGCTAAGTGAACATTCAGGTTGATGCATTCAACCTCGTATCCTCAGTTATATTCGTACTTGCACGCTCATGAGTGCCCCAAGGGTCTGTGTGGAAGCACGGGAAACGCGTCATGATATGTGAGGAGGAATTTGAAGTTTTCTCGCCAAATGTTTGTGATGACTTTGATCCTGCAATATGTGTCATTGGATGTCATTCGTAGTTGTTGTAATCTCCACCCCTTACATGATCCGTATCCTCACCATTCTCTCTGCTATTATCGTTGTTGCAAACGGTGCGCAG
>NW_003214888.1:0-1224 GCF_000006405.1 Perkinsus marinus ATCC 50983
GAGGAGCTTCTGCAACAGCAATATCCGACTAGATACGCGTTGCTAGATGTAGATAATGTTACCCAGCATCGTCTAACATGTACAGGAACAACACGGCTGACGCAGCAGAATGTGTCGGAGGCCAAAATCAAGGGCAGTGGTTCCTGCCGTAGTGATTGTTGGAGGATTCATGCGACTGGAGAGATAGCTGAGAATACTACAAGCTGCCTGTATTTTCTCCGGTCAGTCAATCTCTGGCTCGACAAATAAATGAGCTCAAAAACCCGTGGGAAGCAAAAAGTTATTCCAATTTCCAACGCCTGGACATTAAGTAGTTTAGGGTATTTGGAACGGGGAGGCCCAATGCAGACTTCTTAAATATATGGAATGTTTAGAGAATGCACGTATTTGATCACCATCTCTTGTATAGGTGGTTTAAACTAAGAAGTCTGTCCTAGCGCTGCTAGATACTCGGGTTGGTGATATTGGTGATTAGCTTATCTCGTGAAATCACAAAGAGCTACAGATCATGTATCCCCAACAATAGCTTCGTTTGGATAAGCTCCGAGTATCGAGCCCAAATACAATAACGCCGCACTCAACTAAACAACAAAGGTTATCGTCACCATCATCGTGAGGGCAAGTGGAAACAACTAAGTTGCAACTGTTTGAGCATGTTGTGAGCTTAGTTGTGGGGACATTACAGGGAGAGAGACTTCGAAGGGTCTATGATAGATCTCCATTAGCGATTGAGTACAGAAGAATCTGGCAGTGCCCTAATCCCTCATGATGAGGGTCATATCAGCGTGTAGCGATGGTGCCGCGATTCGCGGCCCGCGAGGCTCACGCCATGGAATTAACGTTTTCCCCTTCGGCACGCGTGCACAGCGATCGGCTACTAAGCTGAGTCATGCAATCGCACATGAGATTCGCTAGTTAGAACCTATCTGTTGGATAGCTAATTCGCACTATGAGAACCCTTCTGAAACTTCCGTCGTTATGATAACTATATTCGTTATCATGTAGTAAAACCAAAGGCAAAGCTGAGCTCAGCAAGCTCAAGAATTGTTCTCGAAACGTGCAAGGTTTTCACGGCTGATCGTTGTTGGAACGGCCTCAACCGATAATAAATCTGTCCCCAGATTCCAGAACAAATCTTCCTCGCATCTCATGTGTTCCTCAGCTTCATATGTAGCTAGATCCGTGCATATTTTCTCACACTGCAGAAAAGAAGTCAGGTAAGAG
>NW_003206840.1:0-3357 GCF_000006405.1 Perkinsus marinus ATCC 50983
AGGAGGCTACGTTGAAGGCGATTGGGTGGTAAATCGAAACCAACTTTTGGTAGCCATCACACGCAGCTGGCCACTGGAGTGTCAGAAAATAAAAAATGAGCATCCAAATTGATGAACATCTCATTAATTGTGCTAATAGCTCGATTGGCGACGAATAGACTATTCGGAATAGTGCAGAAGGATCTCTAGTAGCTTTGATGATGATGAAATCTTGGCACAAATAGAAACATATAAGTAATTAGGATTCAATGCCCAAAAAATTAGGGACAGGTATTTGTGTCACACGGCACAATCAGCCTGAAAATCGGTTGGCTTTGATCCCTCTTACTATGTATCCAATTAGGCTAAATTTAGAGAAGTCCCATCGCAGTCGGATGAGGAGGTCGTCTTCTGATCAGGTATCATCATTCCCAGCATTCACCAGTCCCTCATCCTATGCTGTCTGTTTGTGTGTACTCTGGGTATTCGTGGTTGCCTCCAACAACCACTTCACGGTTTTCTTCAATTCAATACAGCAGAGAGTAAAATCATCATGTTGATAGTGCTCTGCACCAGTCGTCAACAACAGGTCCTACCCGCTGGTCAAAGAGGAAGATTTATTGCAAATATTTTGGCTCTTTTCACAGTAGCACTTCGTCACATGAACACAATCACTGTCTCCCTTGCTACAGATGAGCAACGCTGGGGGTCTATGGCTGTATGGTCGGGCGATATCGCCGGGACCACATCTATTTTGGAATGTTGGTTTGATGCTTATGTTGTCGATTGCTATGAGGCTGTTGATATGTAAGTCGTTGAGGTTACGAATGTCTGACATTCTTTCAGTCCGCAGATGGTGCCGTCGTTCGTGGCAAAGCCAGTTTGGTGACGAGATTGGAAAATTCTCAAAAGTCGGAGTAGAGAAATGTTTCCATATGAATGTTCCACCATAGTTTTGTTGGTCCAATGGCTAGCGAGTAAATGAGTTGAGTTCGAAAGAACCCTATCCGCCGAGTGGTCGACCTTCGAATTGATGGCATTCCTGCAAGACTTCCCCCACCTAATCTCAGAACTGCAACGACCAGCCCCTTTCAGTAAGGGGCAGGAAAGATGGCTGGTTTCAGGCTCCTATGTTATTCTAGGACTTGACTCGCATAGTGATATACTGTTCTTGCCTGGTACAGCACAAGAAAATATCACAAAATTGAGGTCGGCGTCGTCTCCATTACTTCGAGTTCACTTTATGAAAGCGGCAGGTTCGAAGATAACATCTACGGGGCAAACGAAGATTTCCAACGTTCGAAACAACTAAGCTTCTGACCGGAGAACAATATAACTACAGTGACACAACAATGTGAAGACAGACAGGAAGGACTTCGTACTCATGTGAGTAAGGAATGTTGTAAGGTTTATATCATGAGTCATGGCGGAGTGCCTCCTATTGGTCCATGTTGGTACTCCTGGGCCCCTCGAGGCCTGACAACAATTCCAACTATCATATGAGTGTCAACTATCGTTATGAGCGCTAAGGTTGTACCACAGTGTGGTAACATGTGTGGTAACCACACATGTCAGTGATAAAGTGAACTATCGTCTACTAGCTGAGGAGAGTACCAGACGATGGCCGTTCATGTGCTTGAGCATATGCCGCCGACTTGTGCCTATCGATAGGATGATTGGCTTATGTCCAAATCACAATTAAATGGGCGTCTTTAAACTCCGCCGATTCACTCGATAAGTATATTTCAGCTCCCCTTACATATCCTCCGTACTCTACAACACGACCCGGCACAACTGATTGAGATCCTCATAAAAACGGCAACCTTTCATCGCGAAAGGCATCGAAAACTCATTTCTCCTTCTTCTCCTCTTTCTTCTTCTCTTCTTCCTCCCCTTCCGTGTACTCCATCATTTCTTTCAATTCACCTGACAACAACTCTTCTCGAACGACCACACCTTCATCACCAACCTCGGCTGTATGCCGTCAATAAGGCAGCAGTCACTGTAAAAGGCACCAGATAGAGCAGAGCCGGCTGAGCCGCATTGAAAACCTGGAAACGATTGAATTCAACACGGAAAAGGGCAGAGACGCCAACCTGCATGACGATCCCCGTAGTAGCAAGGCCGAGGAGATAAGCGATCAACACGTTGTTGTAGTATCTAGAGTCAAAGTCTGACAAGACAACACGTCTCCCGATGATGCATACGGCTTCGGGAATGGACGATGGATGTCCACATCACGCTCAGCGGCCCTCTTGTTCTTGACCTGATCCTGATGGTAATCGAACCTATCAGTAAGGGCATGCGGTAGCTGTGGAGTATTGTAGATATGTGACCTCATGTTGAGACTTATGAAGATGCCAGGAATGACGATGTCGCCGAGGCCAAGGATTCCTTGCTTCCAGGGATCAAAGGAAAGCGGGAAGATAATCTTGGCAGGGGCGTCGAACGACTTGGCCACGAAAACCATCACCTCAGTTCCAAAAACCTGTCAAGAGAAACACTAACAGTTGGCGAGAATACGGACTAACATGTGCTGATGACAACAATGAAATGAAAGGCGAATTCATGTTGTTTTTATACATTCTCCCTAAGTCATGTGCGAATTCTACCATCTAAGCAGTCAACACATGAGCTCAGCCTAGGGAAGTTGATATTCACTCCAAAACTGAGGCTTACCCAGAATATGTCATAGACGAAGAGGCCCGCCAAGAGGATGAAAGCTACTGAGAACTTATGGAGGGATACGAGACGGATCGCTTGAATGCAGAAGGAGACACCTAAAGGCCGCTTGTCGGGGAAGTAGGGGAACACCACGGAGCTACCGAACATGTTGTGGATGGTGAACTGTTTGTTCCAAGCAAAGACGCCTCCAAGGACCGCCGACACACCATAGACGAGGATCTTGAGAGTAAGATTAGCAATATAGGGAGGGAAGAGACTTTACGTGAGAGTATCCGAATTTAATGTCAACATTGGGATCTTCGTCTGGCTTCTCCGCAAAAACCTTCATAAGTAAAGTTGGCATCGTAAAGCGAATATGGAATCTGTGGAAGAAGGCAGACGTTGTGTTGGGAATACTGACGATAGAGAGAGCACGTGAATGGTGATAATTCAGTGCTGATATCCTGCCAGTGATAATGTAGTATATACAACGTAGACGATTATCGTCGAATTATGCTAGTGATATTCCGAAATTCTTTAGAACAAGAGTCAAGTAAAGGTTATGTAGGAGTACCGAGAGAAGATAGTGATAGGTGGTCATCAACATACCTGTTGTGAGTGAGTCTTCAGAGAGGCAGCTATCAACGAGAGGCTTCACGGTCTCAGCCAAGCACCAACACCTATATACAGTATTCAACAGCAGTAGTAGTCGGC
>NW_003205782.1:0-1851 GCF_000006405.1 Perkinsus marinus ATCC 50983
CCTTGCCTCCTTGACCCTTACCCGTATAGTCCGCCTCCCTTGCCATACCTTTGCCCTTGCCAGGAGACCTATGCCACCCTCTCTTGCCCTTGCCTTGGTCTGCACGCATACGCATAGCTGCAGCGGCTATCTCGATGCTCTTCGACCCCTCGAAGCGCGCAGCTTTGAGATGGTCCTTGGCAAGAATAACGAGGGATTCCAACGGCACAGTACCGTCCTCATACTTAGCTAGGACTAAAGCTTTGGCAGTTCCTTGAGGGAGACCCCAGACGAACTGACTGCGTAGAATCTCGCTCTTAGCCCCTTGTCCTAGACGAGGGTGACTTATGTCCAATAGTACCCGAAGGTAAGCAACATAACCATCAATAGGTTCCGTTTCTCCCATTCTTCTCGAGCAGAACGCCGCCCACGCCGTGAGACTATCCAAGCCGAAGGCCAATCTCAACTCGGCCACGAGGAGGTCAAAGTTGTCCTGTTTTTCTTGGGGGAGTGGGTACGCCACGACTGCTGCCCTACCCTTGAGGGCTGACTTGAGAATACCCGCTGCCTTGGCTCCAAACCTCTCCCGCTCAGCAGGGGTAGCATCGACTCCTGGACGAATAAGGCCTCTCAGTTGCAGAGAGGTATCGAACTTCTTTAAGAAAAGTTCAACGCCAGTGTTAACATCAGAGGAAACATCACCTTCTCCAGAGAAGCGCGGACACAACGAGGACAACTTCCTGTGATCATCTTCTGAACAGGGTGGCTGAAACGCGGAAAGAATCACGGCAAACTTTCCAGCCGAGGAAAGAGAGGAAAAAATGAGGAAAGAATGAGGAAACCAAGGAAAGATTCCCTGGGATCTAACGCGCGCTTCGCGCGCGCCTTATCTTGATGTCTCGGCTTTCCTCCAATTGATTTCTCCTGGAGAGTATCGAAGACCGCAAACTTTGCGGCATAGTAACGGGACGATTGCTATAGCAATTACATCGTAAAATCATTGCATTTCGTGTAATTTACTCCTGCCAGGAGTAAGGCACCTCCCAGAAGTCTGCTGGTAAGGTATCTGGCGTAATGAACCATTATACCAGTCTGGCATTGCTAGAATCTAGCAGCTAGATATCTCAGCGAGTGATCACCAGTGATCAGTATTGATGATCATCATTAATTTAATGATTCAATGACATTAAGTCATCTCATTATGAGATTCTCATATGGTATCAAGTCTTTCTATTGCACTGGTGTTATAGTAATTAGTAGAAACTTGTTAAAAGTATTATGCCACAATATTATAGTATTTTTCAGGTTTTAAGGCTCTGTGAGAACCGTTCCCAGTTTAACCTCCTTCAGTTCACACTTTGTAATGGTAGGACGTCAAGACCCCCGCGAATTCGACGCCACGCCATATTTCGACACGGAGATGCGTCAGATGCAAGCCACTCAGGGAAATACGGGTATGATAGGGCACATCGTCTTGTCTGCTAAAAGGTTGCCTCAGTTACCAGACAAGTATACACGTGCCGAATGGATAACTGTAATACCTTCCATCTTCAGCGCAATCCAAAGCGGTTCCGCGAGCACTTCGTTGTCACTCACCGGGGAGTGGTACAGATGACGATGGGTCACGAATATGTAGAACAGTTCTTAAAGAAGCTCAGAGAGGACAGGCGGCGTTCGCGGCAAAAGCGTCCCGGCAACAGAAGTACAAACCAAAAGAGCGGAATGCACGTCGACACTTATGTAGTGGGAATAGTCGCGAATCGCGAAACAAATGTGCCTAGATTGAGCTGTTTCACAGGTTCCTCAAAATAGAAGCGCCACGCCAGACATGAGCCCGCACATGAAAGCCCAGTGGTATCCACTAAGCTAATT
>NW_003205536.1:0-1130 GCF_000006405.1 Perkinsus marinus ATCC 50983
ATTGTTATTATATAAACTACTACTTATCATCAATACAGAATGGTATCACTTATGATGAGTTCTGTGATTTAATATATTCACCAAACATTGAATTGGGCCCAGGACCAGGTGCAGCAGCAGCATCAACAGCAGCAGCTAGACATATTCGTAATGCCACTACATCAATATTTAATGATGTAGCTAAAAAAGGTGATAATAACAATAACACTTAATGTTGTGGTAATCGCTCATGTTGTTATCAGCTCATGTATTGGGCCGTAAATTTGATGAAGTTACGGCAGCAACAACAACAGCAGCAGTTAGCAACCGTGATAATAGAAAGTAATAACACGACGACGATCATCTTTGCTGTTGCCAACTCTAGTGGTTCTAGATATCTAGTTAATAAGGATGAGTTCAATACCGTAATGTTATCATCTTTAAAGCATCTATCTAAGGAATCTCTCGATATACTATGGACATCACAATTTAAAGAGGGTAATATGAAGTCATTATCATCATAAGAATAGTAGTAATATGTTTATTATCATACTACTAGTAGATACTATCCATAAACACAATATGATGATGGTGAATGATGGATTAATAGATTGGCGTAACTTTATAAGGTATACAATAGAAGTTGGTAATGCTTATAGACGCCCTTTAACACCTCCATTTATACGAGGCACTAGACGTAGGTTATAACATAAGAGGATGATGTTAATAATAATATATTAATCAATAATAGATCATAAACTTGAAGATAGAAGACTCTTACAATTAACGAATGGTATGATGAAGTTAGATAATGATGGTATAATGATGACAATGACTAATTATGGATCATCATCTGGCAACAACAACTCTGGGAATAGGGTACTCTAGTAGTATTGCTACTACTACTACTACTACTATTACAATTTGATGATGATGATGATGCTAATCGTAGTTAACTTGTTATAGTAGTGGTAGTACCATCTTTTAGGTGTCGATGATAGTGTGTGATAAGTTGATTAATCGTATACCACAATTATCATATAGACCTCATCAATGTACATTCAAAACACCTAATTATAAAGAGTAATACTACTACTACTACTACTACTACTACTACTACTACTACCTGTATCGAAACTATACATGTAGGT
>NW_003202278.1:0-1388 GCF_000006405.1 Perkinsus marinus ATCC 50983
CAGTCCAGTGGCAGTGGCGATCACAGTAAGAAAGCGAAGGATAAGTCGTCGAAGGCAGTGGAGCAGGAAGCTGACGAAGTAAAAATTTTATCGGAGAGATTTATTCAGTGAATGAGGCAGACGCTTGTCCGGTATTGGAATGCCATATGGGTGAAAGGACCGACGGAGTTCGAGTGGAATGTTTACTAGATAGCGGTGCTGCATGCTCTCTCATCTCCGGGGAACTGGCGAGGAAGTTGGCGAGCAACGGCCTTGGACGAATATTTAATACGGAAAAGCCGATCAAGTTAAGTTATGTTGGCGGATCTTCGGATGTATCGAAGAGTGAGATCATCATACCTACATATGTGAAGAGCAGAGCATCCCCGGTGTTTCTCCCTTTCGTCATCATTGAAAATATGAAGTCGAAAGGAGACCGGGAGATCATTCTAGGGAGGTCAGCTCTCTGTGACTTGAATGTCACTTTGCAATTCAAGGGGAGCTCGAAGAGATCCGCACGGTTAAAGAAAGCGTATTCCGAACGGAATAAGTCGAGTGGAGACGGTGTAGCGGGTGAACAGACCTCCGAGAAGATGCCTGAAAGTAATTGCATTCGAGTCCGTATTGACTACGTTACCAAAGAGCCATTCGTCATCCCAGACGATTTTGATGAAGTTGAGGAACCCCCATCACCCAATCCGACTAGACTGGCTTGGATGGAGAAGAGAGTAGCTGAATCTCTTCCCCGCCATCCGCCCGCGGTTGGTCAAGGAGAAGATCGGTTGAACACCTATGCCGTCCACTGCTTGAAAGCCGTGGCTAAGGAAGGGTGGATTCCGATAAGTCAGGGATACGAGGGGAGACTGATTGACGCCGATCATGAGAAGCTACAGGGGACCGACAACAATCAGCAACGATTTCAAGTTCAGCTTCGCTGGCGAGTAAACAGTGAAGACGTCGCTACCATGAGAAGACCATGGAACTCTCAGCGTCTCATCAATAAGTTGACACCGCAACAACGGAGGGATTGGGATGCTGAGATTGCGGCCTATCAGAATAAGCAGTGGTGGTTCCCTACTAATTCCCCCCCCCCGATAACCTCATGAGCCTCTGTGCGGCCGGATTTCCAGTGGTCCAATCAGCTGAGAAGACGACACGGACACGTCCATGCATCGATCTGAGGCTACTCAACTCATGTAGCCCTAAAGTGTCGAGCAATATGATGAGTGTGACTCAGGCAGTCCAACGGTTGCGGTCGCGGCTCGACTTTTCTGGGGACTTGACCGTACGGCAGTTCGATCTCAATAAAGCGTTCTATAGTGTTCGTGTTTCACCCCAGTTGGACGGGAAGACCATGCCAATCCTAATACGGGTAGGAGACTCTTATTATGAGTCCTGCTGCCTCGTGT
>NW_003206239.1:0-1470 GCF_000006405.1 Perkinsus marinus ATCC 50983
CGAATGTTCGCGGTCCGCGAATCGTGACCTATCCCCCAAAGGTTATTTAGTGAGAGGGAAAGGAGGCGGTTTCGCGAACCATCCGGCTCGAACAAAAACCGCAATATGGGGTGAAATTCAACCGCATAAGTGTGGAATCCGTTACGAGAATTGTATAACTCCGTTACGAGAATATTCAGTAACGATGTATCACACTATGTCAATGGAGTGTGTTTGTGTAGCATATTATCGTCCGTATATCACTGGCCATATATTGCTACCTCATACATCATTTCCCACATTGCGAACACGATCAGTATGAACTGAGCAACACCAATAGAATTACAACGCTTGAGCTATATATTGAACGAAGGCCATCTACAGCATCTCAAGGTGAAGTGTTGGAGTCTCCAACATGAGATAGTTGCTCTAGGTAATTGAAGCATGTGCGGCCAAAGATACCAGTTCAATACAAAAATCTAGAATTCATCACACCAGAGCGTATACCATAGAACACATCATGCCCATGCATTACCGTACCACTCATAGGCGAAGATGTCAGAACTTGATCCATCGGATCAGTCTCCTATTTCCGTCAACTGCTCTGACGATACTTTTGTGCGCGCTACACACACGCATCAACACGTGAATTCGAACATTTCAAGGCCAATCTCTGGCCGCGAAATTTCAGTTTCAACTATTCTTAACTGAGCACCCGTTAGCGTAGAGTTCTATGTGTGTGAAGGTTACGAAGTAATCAAGTTTAGCTACAAGACCAGGCTCACCGGTGCGGAAACGACCACACAAAAGATCGAGAGTGCGGTAACTTGTGTCGTCGGCGAGCGGGCTCGTTTATCTTCTCCCCGCCCCCCTCTCCCGGGTTGAATCACTCGGCTGAGACAGCTCGTTGGCCGACCTCCGGAGGTCGACCTCGAGCGAGCCTCGACCCTGTGATTTGGCGGCCCGACGTGCGGGTTTCCGGTTTGAGTTTAGTCTTTCGACCGAATCCCGCATTCAGGGTCCGCTGTCCTGTTTACCATACCACCCGGTGTGAGTGGGTTGTTGCCCGTTGGTAACATTTGCGGTGGGTTTCAATGAGACACCAAGCGAACAATTCTGCCCGCAAACGTCGACAGACGCCATGGGCACCAGACGAGTCCGGCTAACTAAACACGGATAATCCCACTGTGGGGTTCCCACAGCTCGTTTAAATTTAGCTATTTCATTTTCAGCCCTTTTACGGTGAGCAGGTCGCACCTGCGTAAGTTGTCTACAGGTTTAGGTCCGCTCGCCCAGGGGCTCCCAATTTTGGAGCGCGCATATGATGCCATATATTGAGGCTTTGGGTAAAGCAGGTGCCCAACACTCAGTTCACTACGAAAAATATTTCATTCACCAAAACATTCTCTTACAATGCTTGGACTATTGGGGCACCTACGAGCGTCCGAGCGAAGTCTCGGTGACCGGTGAGAGGTTGCTCCCTTCTCTTTT
>NW_003213895.1:0-1617 GCF_000006405.1 Perkinsus marinus ATCC 50983
CCAGATAGTGAAAGACAGCTTCGATTTCTTGCCATAGTCGACACTGAGGCGCTCAAGAATGAGACAGCCCAAGCCAGAACCGGTACCACCACCGCAAGCATTGAACACGAGGAAGCCCTGCAGACCAGTGCAGTTGTCAGCAAGCTTACGGATACGGTCGAGACAGAGATCGACAATCTCCTTGCCAATGGTGTAGTGACCGCGGGCGAAGTTGTTAGCAGCGTCCTCCTTACCAGAGATGAGTTGCTCAGGATGGAAGAGTTGCCTGTAGGTGCCGGTTCGAACCTCATCAATAACAGTGGGCTCGAGATCAACGAAGACGCATCGCGGGACATGCTTGCCGGCACCAGTCTCCGAGAAGAAAGTGTTGAAGGCGTCATCACCACCACCGATGGTCTTATCAGAAGGCATTTGTCCATCAGGCTGAATGCCGTGCTCGAGGCAGAAGAGCTCCCAACAGGCATTACCAACCTGAAGACCACCCTGACCGACGTGGATGCAGATAGCTTCACGCATATTGGAGGACTAGGGAAAGCGCTGAAGTAGCGACAAAAGGATTCTGAAAGCAGTGTAGAATTACTTGAGCTCGAACATCCACCCCCAAGTCATCACCACCTATACAGCCTCATCTTGAGAGCCAATACCTAGTAAAGAGCTACAAAGTGTATAGTCGGATACTACTGATGCTTAAGAACTTCAGACGAGCCTCGTGCTGTGTAGTCTTATGCAGCAAGCTCACTCAATGCCAACATTCCAGCGACCGAAACGGTTCCCATTTTGGGGCGAGCGAGCGTAATTATGGGCGTTATAATAGATGGCGAGCGAGATCTATCATGCGCTTTCGATATCGCGTACGCCCGCTCGTTGGGCCAACCGACTTGACGTTGTAAGCCCGTTCTAAAGTCGTTGCTGAATACCCTCCCTAGTTGCAGAATGCAAAACCTACTAAGGCGAGTCTCGCTCCGCTCCTCACGACACTTCTGCTCATCCACCGGCATCACTGAACCTCTGAGTAAAACCTTATCAGAGGGTGGAGCACGCGGAGGCATGAAGGCGGCCTTGAGGCCTTGGGTGAAAGTTGGATGGGAAAAACCCGTCGGTAGTTTCCAAGACCCCAGCCGAGGTATCAACATAAGATTTACGCTTAATCGTTAGGATATTGGCTCCTTGGGACTTCGGGACTCTTAGCTGGCATGGTGCTGGTCGGAGGATATACCAGATTGTCTGGTGCTGGCCTCTCGATGACCAACTGGAAATTCCAAGTAGCCTGCGCATAGCCTCCTCTATTGAGCTCTCATTAGGGATCGCTCCCACCTAATACTCCCGAGGCTTGGGAGCATGAATTCCTCCGCTACCAAGAATTTCCTGAGTACCAGCGAATCCACAAGGTGATGTCATATCGCAGCCTCTTCGACAGTAGGACCTGCGATTCTTCAGAACACAATGACAGTTGATGAGTTCAAAGAGATATACCTTATCGAGTGGTTTCATAGAATGCTCGGAAGAGGTACGCTAACAGCTTGATCAAGTCCAACAGACCGCTGCAGTATCGGGATATTCGTCGAGTGCCTTTATTTCCTATCACTGAGCAGAGTCATTAAGTGGCCCTTGGGGACC
>NW_003215872.1:0-993 GCF_000006405.1 Perkinsus marinus ATCC 50983
AGTTGCGACACTGTAAGCCACCGCGGTGGTCTCATCCGCCATTTCGTGCATTGCCGGTCCTTCATGAGTAAGCATAGATTCCCCTGGGGGCTGGAGGTTTGGAAGGCCATCCGTTACAAGAACGGTTTTGATCTGCTCTCTGACTGGCCGATTGTAGTAAGTCCGCTCAGTGAACAATGGCAAACGTGCTCTGATGGGTGTGCAGATGTGTCTCGTGCCCGATGACTGCTCCAGTGTTGCAATATATCTCTACACTCGTGAATAATCATCCGCATGTTCCTCAACGACTCTGATTCTTAATTATAAACTTTGAAAGATTACTTCGCTCCGTGTGTGTTTGGTTCCTACTTCTGATCGTCCTCTCGAGCATCCCCGCGGATGCGTCGGTCCTCATGGTATGCCCACATGAGCATATGCCTATCCTTGTCAAGTCCAGTTGTGTCCCGACCCTTTCCGAATGTCCGACGAGAATTGGAATGAGCTCTTCGGCGAAAATCTTGATGACCTTCCTATAGCACAAACCCAGGTGACCAAACCCCCACAAGAGGGTAAAGAAACACGACTGAGGAAGGGTGTGCTCGACGATGAATCGGACGTGTCTACAGGCGGTCAGCCACGTGGAGATGCTGAGGGTATCACATCTAATTCTGAAAGGTTTGACTCTTACCAATATACGTAGGTTCACCATCTGGTGAGATCTCGGGCAGTAGCAGTTCCTCATCATCGGAAGAATCTGAGGGCGAGGATGGAGAAATGGGCCACAGCCTTGAAAAGAAGCCTCGAGAGAGCAAGCTGCTACAACCTGTAGATGTGTGATGGTTGGTGTTATGTGTAGCAACTTATGTGAAAGGCCCTCGATCGTCTCAGAAGCGCAGAGAGAAGAAATGGACTCGGGAGAGAGTGAGATGGCTGATTGATTCTTGTCTCTTCATCGACGTTTCAGATCGAGAGATGGAGTCATGGTGAATAGTATGTATGATGTATCGGCCGCGG
>NW_003203604.1:0-1329 GCF_000006405.1 Perkinsus marinus ATCC 50983
GGAGTGGCACTGTTCTTGATTGCCTAACAATTGCGCACGTTCCTCGATAGAGCGTTGAGCGGCTCGATTCAAGCCTTTCTCCGCTGGATAACCCCAAATTGGTTGTCCGGGCGGCCATCCGGTAATGGGTCAGACTCATTTGATCCACGCGAAACGGTATGTAGTCCGCAACGCAAGAAACGGCACCTTTCCTTCCTTCTCGTCTTCAGTATCCGAATCCTCGTCGATTATAGAAATATGCCTGAATTCGCTAGACTTTTTCTCGACCTGGTGATTATGTGGCCTGAGGAGGAACAACACTAGTCGTCTGAGATCCAAATGATTTGGCCGCCAAATCATCAATTTTCGCAGAGACCTAACATTGACTGTGCATTGGAAATTCCGATTCGGAGTATCACCATCAGAACAATACAATGTCGGCCGGAGAAACCCGTTCCTTACACAACTGGTGATTCGTCGAAAATCTCCTGTATTTTTGGCTCCTCGATCTCTTCTTTGACTTGCGCGCGTTGCTTGTAAATTAGCTTTCGTCTGGCAGTAGCAAGGTCAGCATTGATTCTGCCAATCATTCCCTGCTCTGCGCCACTATGATAGTGGCACTATCGTTGAGTATCCTGAGCCCACAATGACCCCAAGCTCGTTCCCGTCTACCGAGGACAGCAAGCGTTTCATCATTGGCTCACTTGAGAGCTGTCTGAAAGTCTTTCACTGCTTCCTCGAGGTAAGCCAACTCCGCGCGAGCTTTACCACGTCGATGAAAGGCCTAAGTCCGAGGGAACTCAGGCACCGTATCACACGCGACGCGAACCGTGTCCTAGCCACACCTTCACATCCTTAGGATCCAACGCGATGGGTCTCTGAGCATCCTCTAGCCCTTCTCGAGGGCGGCGAAGCTTTAGCCGCACCAAGGCTCTATTGGACCATAGTACTGATACATCCGAGCGGAGACGGAGGGCCCTCGTATAATGCAACTGGATGACAACGGGATCGAATGCCGTCCAGCCAGTCCACATAACTCACCTCTGCTTCATCCAAGTCTCCCGAGGCGAAGCTCTCATTGCCTTTTATTTTCTCAGCCTCACACATGGCGTGCCTTTCTGCTGCCGACATAGCCTCAACTCGTTCGGAAGACAGACTCTGGTCGATTGCCAATGGAGCCTCTGCAGGTGCTACGCTGAAATGGAGCTGCTGTGCCTCCACGAGATACTCTGCCCAAATATTCTTTCCAAAGGGTCGCATCAATCGTCTCATGTTATGCTATCGGAGCGACTCATCCAACTATGATAAACGATGGTCTGGATTACCTCTCCTCCGTGTTGGTTACCTTAA
>NW_003215880.1:0-1157 GCF_000006405.1 Perkinsus marinus ATCC 50983
GAATAAGTGCTGCACAAGAAGAAGAAGAAGAGGAAGAAGAAGATAGTATCGAGGAAATGTATGAACTCCTCGGAGGAGTCTCCTCCACAAATTCTCAGCATATCCGGTTTTTCGACTCGCACACAGCCACCTCAACGAGGAAGCATGCTCTTAGGTGCTCCACGTAGTGTAGCTTTCAGGGCCTAACTCCTCATAGTCAGTGAGAAGTCAAAAAGCATCATCGATTCTACACAGTGTACAGTTCGAACCAACTCAAAACTTACGCTCTCTGGACTGTATGTCCGCATTATAATATGTCAGACTCGACGCCGCCAAGACCACCAAGGAGAATGTGTTCGATAGTTATATATCATCACAAAGATCCACTGCAATGTGCGATTTTCACCGTCAGCGAGAATCCAACATAGAGTCGACCCTTCCGCACTGACCTCAGGCGCCATTGTGTAAGGAGTTCCGGCAACCACTTTGGACTGAAATGCTCTCGTTGGATCGAAAAGCTCGGCTAAACGAAAGTCTATGAGGATCACATGAGGCTCCATCTCGTGGATTTCTGAAAAACTGGTCATAGGTTGAAGTAACCAGACCAGGAGAGTCAACTTAATATCAATCGATATCATCTCCTGATGGAAGTGTTGGAATACAGGTTTTGTTTTCTCAGGTAAACTCGGGAGTTTTCTCACTATATTATAACAGTTCGCATCAGCATGAAAGAGTATGCACGTGGTCAACTACGTGTGTTGGCGACAATATGAAAATTCTGAGGAAATTTCAGGGCAATCTCGATAGCGCTACCCTGAATCGAGTGTAAACTTTCGCAATGTAGTGATGAAGTTTTCGAGCACATATGAGGCAACCAGACATATATTCCACATATGACTTAGAGTAGAAGTATGCAAATAACAACAACAAAAACAATATTTCCTCAAAATTCTTTACCGACGAGCATACCAAACCTTGCGCATTCTTCTCCAGGCTCCTCAGATTCGTCCGATAAAACCCCAATTTTCTCAACAGGATAAACTCCGCAAATCTCACTCTGCCTTTTTCCCAGCGGGACGCGGTTCATCAAAAGGACATTTCCGCTTTGATGTCCTTATGAATCAATCCATGCGAATGGCAGTGAGCGACAGCATCGAGAGCTTGGCGGAAACTGAGAA
>NW_003200346.1:0-1059 GCF_000006405.1 Perkinsus marinus ATCC 50983
AACGTATTGCTGTGATCTCGACTTTGGTATTCTTGCATCATGAACCTTCCCTACTTCCACGACTGTATCTCCTCCCCCTCTACCATTGATACCATTGACGACTTTAATTTACCCCAAGTCTGGGGTCTCAGTGTCGCTGGTCTCGGCTGTTGGTTTTATGATTTATCGCACAGAAAAGCTGCGCTCGTACCACATCGATGAGGCCCCCTCCCACCCTGATCGCGTGACATGATAAAGAGTGAGCTTACGAAAGTGGCGTGGTCCGATGGTTAATTCATCATTTGGTTTTCCCTGGCGCCGGGGGGAAGTGAGTGCTGGTCTGCCATGGTTGGTCGGTCTTCCCTCTGGCTCCTATGTGGGACTATGTTGTTCGTGTAGTGATGACAGTCGATGGTTCGTGTTGGGTTTGGTAGGAGTGTTATTCCATGTAGTCTTTGGTCATTTGTTGTGATGGCTTCGCGAGGTCGGGTACGACTGCCACCAGAGGTTAACAGGATACTCTATGTAGGCCTAAATTGGGCCTATTGTGTATCTTAATGCGTTGAACCTCAGGTGCGCAATCTACCGTATAAGATCAAACCGGATGAGCTCTATGATGTTTTCGGCAAGTTCGGATCGATTCGGCAAATACGCAAGGGGAATGCTCCCGGAACTAAGGTAGTATCATTAACTCTGAGGATTGATTTTCGAACGGTCGTTGTGGTTTCAGGGCACTGCATTTGTGATTTACGATGATATTTACGATGCTAAAAACGCAGTAGATCACTTAAGCGGCTTTAACGTGGCAGGTGAGCGCCGATTTGGCTTAGGAGTGGTAACTATGATGGTGGTGATGTTAGGACGATATTTGGTTTGCCTTTACTACAGCGCGACTCGTCTGCAGAAGAAGTTAGATGCAGAGGGCCAGAAAGAAGAGATCGAACGGCTCAAACGCGAACACAATATTGGATGATATTTTACTATGTTAAAGCAGTGGAGTAATTGTGTTGGATTTTTTCCCAAATTTTTCCGACTTTTCTGTGCAGCAATTTCCACCTTTACCCTTATGGCGACAAGCGC
>NW_003211658.1:0-1950 GCF_000006405.1 Perkinsus marinus ATCC 50983
GGAGCTAGTTCATAAACTTATGAGTATAGTCGTAGATGAGATCTCTACCTAGACGAATGCCGCACTCAAACTAGTAAAAGATAGGCCGCTACTCTCTTCCAATGCAAACACAGGACCGATTGCAGCTTCCCACCCAAAACTCGTTAACTCAACTCGTCCCGCCCTGCCGACCTCATCTGTGGCCATCGGACAGCCCTCCGTACACAGTTGAGGATTGCACGTCAAGATGCAGACAATCAGAAACTACCGGGTGCCAGAGGGTGGGCAAAAGGAGCCAGCACGCTCACCGGCAACTGATACATGATAAAATAAAGTGTCAATAAGCCTCACACTAACAGTTAGGACCAGCAGCAACAACAAGTATCGCAATGATATCGACATCTGTACTACTAACTGCTCCTTGAAATACTACTGTGCTTCTACGGTAGAAGTTCTACCCATCTGGTTAATTCGAATGTTACAGAAGTCTATCTCCTTGCCCTCTGATAATAAAGTATGGCCAGCGACCCAGATCTCGACGGACCAGATTATGAACAGTCGGGCACAGTTGATGATCCGTGGCATGGTGGTTTCCATTGCAGTCTGCACAGTGTGGGGCGCCGCCAGGGTAGGCCCTACCTTCGTGCCCTTTTAGAGCCACATTTGTAGCAGACTGGTTCATTGGGGCAGTCCTTGGCAAAATACGCCGTCCTACAAACAGCACAGCAGTTGTAGCACATGACTTTACGGTGACGGATGTCCGGCTTCAGAAGGCGCCAGCCAACCTTCACTCCAGTTTCCAGAAGGCTCTCGACCGATTCTCTTCGAACCCGGACGAAAACGTTCAGGCCTTTCTTGAAGACAGACTCTGTCTGACAGAGGTACATCCGCTTCCAATAGCCTCACACAACTCAACCTCGTTGATCTCACCGACCTCCAGGATAAAGAGTTCGGGGTCAATCAACCCCAAAACTTAGGTGTGGTAACCGAGGTTTTTGGCAGCGTTATCAGCGCGAGCCCGCTCAGCATCAGATACACATATACCAAGTTTCCCGTCCTTCGCGAAGAAACTGTCAGTGACCACGAGTCGTAGTCCACGACCTCCGCCTTCGCTCCGATTTTCCCGGCGATTTTGATACGATGCTCAGTGCTTCTGTCTGAAGGGTTTATATCGCTTCCGGTCAGCCAGAGGAGGGCACCCTCCTTGCCGGACTCCTTGGCGGCCGAGGACCAGTGTGAAGTGTGGGATTCTCACAGTGGGAAGAAGCCAAGCGGACGGCCGAAGAAGAAGAGGAAGTTGGCTACCAAAGAGGATGTGACACAGTCCGCGTACCGTCAACTATCACAACTCGAGATCGATAGAGTGGACCCAAGCGAGGCAGTCTGCCTCGGGCAGAGCAGTGGATGCGGAACCAGGCGACTGCGGAACGGGATATGGGCCGACTGGAGGGTCTGTCCGGGGTGGCGAAAATGCAACAATGGGAGGCCCTGGGATAACACGGAGGCACGTTGTCATGCAGCCGACGAAGTGGCGGCCATGCGACAAGTTGTCGCCGACAACTACCGAGGGAGCCGTGTCAATGAGCTGGTGGACGTAAGGCATAAGATGACACTGCCGGAGTTGGACATCACCCTGCAGGTCGCACGGGAGGTGTGGAGGGCGCACGGAAAAGCCGTGCCTCTGTCACTGTGCAAGAGAGATCACCGTGAAGCATACAGGCAGGTGCCGATGAACCCAGTAGAGTCGATGTGGTCGACAGTGGTGTTACGCGATCTCGAAGGACGATACCAAGGATTCAAGCATCGGGTCTACCCATTCTGTGTCGTCCGTGAGCGGATATCTTCGGCTGAGTATTTAAGTCACGCATGCGGCCAGGATGGTCCTGAGCTGCGGGTTGCAGTCAAGGAGGAGAATGGACGTTGCCTGCACGCAGACGCTACCGCGGTTGGAGTAGAGATCAACACCGAGAT
>NW_003204440.1:0-1396 GCF_000006405.1 Perkinsus marinus ATCC 50983
AGCCTGCTGACGGGAGAGGCCTTGTTTTTTGAAGTGGCGTGAAGCTGCATCAACTAAACGTCGCCAATCTCCCTCATGTCTGCAGAACATAGCGTATCGGAGGTCCGATGCGAACTTCGGGTACAGCACATGCTGGACATGGGTGATGCCCAACTCGAACCTCCGCATAAAATGAAAAGCATTCAGACAGAGCTTAAGATTGGGGCTGATCTTCTGCCATGCTTGTTCTGTGCGAGTAGGTGGAGTATTGGGACCGAGCGGATCAGTGACCACATGATGAAGTGTTATAGACACTTCATAGGTTGCGTTATCGATTATTTGATATCAGAGCAAACCTCGCAGCATACTCAGTGAGTATTACTCACAGACATGTATCAAGTCACCCTTACCCTCAAGAACATATGTAGTGAAGGCCCACCGCAACATCAATTGAAGCCATTGCTCAAAGGTATTAGGAGGTTTCCCCGTGGAAATTTTCGCAGTCCCCACAGCTTGACCATCTAGAGTAAACTGTATAACACTGTCTAGTGTCTATAAGTGAAGTGTATAACTGAAGGTTCGATGAATATCAGTGCAGTTTTAATTCCTAACCGGTTAGCGCACGAACCATAAAGGATCGTTGAGTCATGCTCCCGGCAAAGAGCTGCTCGCGCTTCAAGACACGGTGTAATGACAAGAGAATGCACAATACACGTTTCACATCGCAATCTACGAATAATTCGTCTGGTGACCCGAGAGACCACTTTTAAACGATCAACAACCCGACCCATCTGTACCATCCCATCCCATGAATTACAGTTATCCAAGTTGTAATTACCCGAAACCTTCCTCAAACATCTGGAGATCTTCGATAGCAGCTGTATTACATACCAAGAGCACCACTCGGAAGAAAATGTTTGGAAGCAGGAAGTGCGAGGGAGATGGAAAAGACTTAGTAAACTGAAGTACAGGACTTCACGCGTTGTAAACGCGGTGAAAATGGGCGACAAATCAAACTTCAAGTTACCTCGCAGACGTAGCAAGATCGTCCTCAACTAGAGCAGGAGAATAAGATCATATCTAGTTCTAGGACAATAAAAAATAGTCGCTGTCGAGTAGGGACTCCCTACTAGGGAGGCTAAAGCAGTCGGAAGAGTTTAGCTATAAATCTTACATGCAAAATGCAGTAACAACGCAACATGCGCTTTTTCTAGCCAAGCCCTGGCCGACTAAACGAGTCGACCAGTAGTCGAACAGGCCGAAGGCCTGGCCGACCCCTTCGTTAGCCTAAGGGGCCAATGGCTCATCATTTAGCCCTCGCCAGAGGGCTAAATATTCCGCCCCGAAGGGGGGGTTTACCCCCTGGGAGGGAAAAGGGGGGAAATGAAATTCCTTCACAACTGTCAAGTATGAGTAG
>NW_003204519.1:0-1533 GCF_000006405.1 Perkinsus marinus ATCC 50983
GGCTGAGAAGAGGTGTACCTCTCTATAAGTGAGCAGCCTTTTAGTGAGCTTGTTGAGAGGATCGATCCACGTTGGCTCGTCATCATGGCAGCTCAATCTGCTTCCATCGACGAGATCGACAAGACGATGAATGGCTCGCGATAAAGGGAGGAGACTCTCGCATGATGATGCTGTCCGACCTAACAAAAGCGTTTAATCTACAGCAACTCTTTTGGTGAGTCGATAGTAGCAGTAGTATCCTCGATGGCTCATAGCCTAACGTCATCCCTTAAAGATGTTCAATGCAATCACGGAAGTCAAAATTCTCCAGGAAGGTCTGACCGGTAGCGAGTTGTCCACCGAGCTCCGAGTCGATGGCAGTATGCATCATGAGAACATCAATAACGGCGTTGATGAGGACGTCTTGTACAACAGCAGCATCTCCTGCTACTTCGATGAGCAGCTCAGTGATAAGGAGTTGTTGTTCGACCTGATTAGAGACAATTCCCCCAAGCTGAGCTATAACGAAAGTAGGGCCTCCCCCAGAGAACGTCCACTGACCGTGACTGACGTGTCCGCGCCGCTTCCGCACAGCAACTGGGCTGCTCCAATGGCCCAACGTTTGAGCCTATCGTTGGCATCAGATTCAGTTGATAGATCCCTTATCACACTGAGAGCCTCTCGAGCTTGCGAGGGGTAATATTGCGTCCTGAGTGGCAGTCTCGATTCGAGACTCTCGAACATCCTCTCGTGCAGTAGGCTACTTCAGTATACTCTAATCCCCCATCAAATAACGTTTCATAACAAAAACGTACCGGATGTGCTCCAACTGATGATCATTGAGCTTGATATCGGGTGGTAGGATATGTAAGACCTTTGTATACTCTAGAAGAGTCTCTAAGAAGTCCTCTATGATGCTGTAAGGACCCTCGCTGTAAATGATGATGTTTATTATTATTATGTCTCCTCCTCCTCCTACATTAGTCGTATTTTATTGCCTTTTCCCATAAGCCTTCGTAATGCCCCTTTACAATAGACAACCAATTTCCTATTGTTTTCTATATTGGTTGAATGAGGAGGACATGTCATTACAATGTCTGACTGCGGGGCGGCTATGCCATAGCTCGAAGATATGCCTTAGTGTAATTGATTCCGTCAGCATGACCGGAGTAACTCACATACCGACACGCCTGACATGGTAGATTATACGAGTCACAAGTGAAACAGTCAGTTTTTTACCGAGTAATACGCCAATTCACGTGAAACGGGGGAAACTGCATTGAACAACCTTAACCAGAAATGATTTTAAATCCACGTCTATACGATCCATAGTCGAAGTCTATATCATCGGAATCCTTCCTGGGTATGTGGATACTGTTTGCAGAATCATAAAACAGCTCATTCTGGCATTGTCAAGCTAAGTGGCAAATTTCGTTCATTACAGAGAGCGTAATCAATAATGCTGCGGTTATGTGTGAGGCGCGGAAGATCGAGATATCATGCATAATAAATACGATTAATCGTGCGAAATCGCACGTAAAAAATGGATTTTTT
>NW_003205069.1:0-1011 GCF_000006405.1 Perkinsus marinus ATCC 50983
AGCCTTGTCCAGCTCGAACAATCAGATTTTGAAGTTCTTCTCTGAATTAAGATGCTACTTAAGAGTTGTTGGCGCGATGCGACTGACACATCTTGGCAACTCACTTAGCAACCTTGCCCCCAGCGGCTATCCTCCGGAGTGAAACATCATATTGATGCTCAAAACTGCCAGATCCTAAGCTTAGCCTCTCAGAGTTCCATAGCTGACCTTGTGGAACTGGTGCGGGCTGTATAGCCTCGACTGACAGCGACATGGCATCAAGACGATGCACTACATGATAGGAGACTAGCACTTTCGTGCTCGTCGGAGCTTTGCAGTATACTGGACTCGCCGAGGTCTCTCGCCAGTAAAGCCAAATCGTCTGTTGCTAGAGGGAAAAGATTGAGCGGTGAGCCCAAATGATGAGCAGGAAAGACTTGCAGCCTTGCTGTTATCCTCTATTCCGATGTTCACATCATTGCTATCGTTATCGTCGCTAATTTTAGGTATCGGATCCGTGAGAGTGATCCGCGAGCAATCCAATCCGTGTGTTCGAGCGATTTCTCGACACCGCTGCTCACATTGGTCAAATAGCCTGCTTCAACAATGATACATGGTGTAACCTACTTCGCTGAGGGCCGGCTTCACGGTAGCTTTCGAAAAATATGGCGAGTTCTGATCCGTCATGGGTATCTGAGCACCATACGCAAAGACAGACATAGACGCTGAGGTGGATAAGACATTGATATGCCCCACGTCGTATACGATGTGAACTTGAGCAGGCGCTACAGAAAGGGCAAATCCTCCATGTCGAGGGTTGAACGCATTGAGAAAGTACCTCCTGTACCTAGAACATATCGAGTTTCTTGCGACACTACTCTCTCAGTGTGGGAGCCTCATACTGGGCAGATGTAATTCCTACCTCGCTCGCCCTGTGGTTGAGAGTCATGCCATTGGCCCTTGGGGATAGGAGGCACACTCCCAGGGGAAAACAAATATATTGATTGTGGTTCCTGATGGTCATTCTAATGA
>NW_003208140.1:0-5043 GCF_000006405.1 Perkinsus marinus ATCC 50983
AATCATAATACATTTATTCAGAGCTCAAATTTATTATATAAATGGCCGATCATATTAACGGCAGCAGAAACAGCACTGGAACTCTGGTTGTATTGGACTTACCTTGCGAGTCCTATATTAAAGCTGATGATCAACGAGGAATGCCTCCATCTTCATCTTTACAGCCACTATCGCCTCTTCGTGCTTCTTCCACATCAACTACCACCACTGGAGTAGATGAGGAACCTCCACTATTTGCAAGAACAACAACAAAGCCGAGTCCCGCTTACGACAACCTCAACCAAACGCTCCAGTACTTGACTAGTGTTCTAACCTCGGATACTCCGAATAACAACAACAACAGTCAACAGCGAGGGTTGACCAATATGATGGGAGGATTTTCCAACGACCTGTCAGTGTCACCATTCGTGCGACAGGCCAATGATCATGATGAAGCGTTCCCAGTGTTGACTGGGCCTAGTGAACCCCATCCTACTTGGGTTTCCCCTTTTTGCAGTACTGACGGTCTACCACCAACGCAACCTACGGTCGTAACGCCGTCGGCTGCTTCTAGTGATGTTAATAGAGTTACTGTGCCTGATCAAACGGGGTGCTTAGGAGGTTTATTGGAGGATTTAGCGAGACTTAATAGTTCGCCAGTGGTTGAAAACGTTCACAAAATGGTGACGATGAATTCCACTCGTAAGAAGGAGTATTTGGCTCCTCCCGGCGTGTGGAAAAATTCTGGTGGTTATATCTCGACCGTCTACGGCTCGACCCTGCCTTAAATTGACCACAGTCAAACGCGGAGAGTGTCGGTTTTTTCATGTTTTCTCTAGGTTACCATAAGTCTACCAATTCCGTGGCGAGTGACGATTAATACGTACAGATTTTAATACGTAAGGTGACAGCCGTCTGGGGCACAAGCACATAGCGCTGATGCAAGTTTGGAAAATGTCAGTCTTGAGACGGAAAATGTTTGGAAGGATTCTGGGTTTGCTGCGAGTTCCAATACATGCACATTCCTTATCTAAGAACAATTGATGGTCAAAGCTTCAACCATAAAAGGCAAACTAAGGTCAAAGGCAAACTAAGGTCATCACACGTTGTTTAAAGGACCACGTACAGCAGAGGAATTTCCTCTGCTGTATGTCATTCACAATCACTTCCTCTGAGGAAGTGGTTGTGAATGACGGTGTGGGAAAGTATGCATATGGCTAAGTTGACCATGTCAACTACATGTGTTGGTGATAACTATGAAAATTCCGAGGAATTCTCATTGGTAGCGTTGCACTTACACCCGAATTCACATACGAACTCGACCAGTCCTATTCTTCTGTAAGAAATTTTCTGTGTTCATCTGTCCCCTACTGTGCTATGTTCAACAACATTTCCGGGTCGAATTGATATTTTTGCAAAATTTTTATAATTCACCCACTTCTTTTGAAAAATGCCCTTTTTCAGCTTTTAACCGATTGGTTTTAATAAACTACCCAAAATTCTATTGAAATAGCTGATCTTTTTAAAAACTTAACGACTTTAATAAACGACGTTAGTTTTAAGGACAGAAGTGATCGCAGCGTGACAATCACGCCGTGACTACCTCCTGGAGTACTACTCCATACACAACATCACGCGTGCTACGCATGCACACACTCATAATGAGTGACTCATTAACAGGACATTAGCACGAAAGATACGTTTTGATCATTTGAATGGTTTCACTAGAGTTTTAGTGAAACCCCGCATTAACATAACATCTGAGCTCAGTATTCGACCATAATGCAGCTGTCATACTGGAGCACAGAATCAACACACAGCCGACGATGGTTCAAGAGGGGAGGAATAGCCTCCAGATGATTGGAACAAAGGATACGTCCGGAAAGACCGTATTCAGAGTGTAGCGCCTTGGGGCTCAAGTATGGTCCTTCCCAGTGACAACTCAGGATCATTTGAGGGTTCGGAGTCATTCATTAGGTAATGAGGGTGATAATATCTGATACCGATATCATATGAATCAATAAGTTCGACCAAAAAGAATAATGGGCAATTCGTGAGGCTTCCAAAGCAAAAAGCAATGAGCAATGGGGCACACACACATAGCCTGATCGATTGTGTTCGGGTGATGACGACTCACGCAGTCGCACGCACGTGAGAGCAACTTCAGCACAGAGAGCTTCCCAAGAGCGGAACGCTGTAAGAGATATCAACGGGGGCCTCCACAGGAACAGTCGCAATTCGAGAATGTGACTGTGCATAGGCACGCGGGTGGACAGAACTTCTCGCAAAAAGCCGTTAAACACGCGGGGGACCCCGAGAGACCGCGCGAGATGTCAACCGGAGCACCTTGGCATAGTGCTGCGATAATGAGTAGCATATAGCCGTTGCGCATTGATAGTGAGGGAACATACACTGTTCATAACATTAACAAAACACACGTGTGCGCCAGGAGACGCGTGACGCGACTGCCACTAGTAGTCAAACACAATCTTGTCTCGTTGTCGCGGTATCAGTTGATGAACTTAAAGAACAACACAACAAGGGAGCTCGAGCTAGAGCAGCTAATACTACGACCCTAGGACGATAACAATAAGCGCACTACCTGCACTTGAGTTCTGTACGGACGTCACGCTATGCTCAGCACATGGAAGGCGAAGGTTTGATAAGATAGCAATACTGGCCGCATACCCGGTGTGCCAGTGACAGAGTGCCACTTGTCTACTGGTCACTTGTCTCTTGTGCTTAGTAGGCATCATTGACCAGCTCCGAACGACGAATCTCAAGGTTGGATCAAATCGAGATCAGGCGATATTGATCAGAGTCGAATGGCCATAACACAAGTCGGGGGGAGTTGTGAAGATCCCTGTCTTAACCTATTCGGTGGGATAGGTTATAAGCTATGCACATACGTGCAATAGCGTACGACGGGTAGAAGCAGTAAGAGTTTCCCTATAACAAGGGTGACCTGTAATGGCGAGTGTTACTGATCAAGTCTTTACTGAAACACTTGGGAGGATGCTCAGGAAAAACGTAGCTTCTCCGCGGTTGAAACCGTGCCAGAGAGTTGTCTTCCGGCGAAGCCTGGTTTGGGACAGCGATTGACGCAATCGCTGCCGGCACAAGGGACAACCGGAGTCCTTCAAGCTGGGAGAGGCACTGCATGATGCAGAGTGGACGGGACACCCAACCAACCCTCTGCCGGCCATGACTTCGTTGCGGAAGCTGAAGTCGCGCATGTGCGCTGGCGACGTGCTCCTCTCGCTCGGCTAACCCGATTTTAACATCCATCATTCTACGGAGACGCAGGCGATGGTCTTCCGAGAAGTAACGGACTACGTTTGTGACCGTCTATGAAAGTTGTCACGATGCCGCCCTGCGTAGGCGCCTTGGGCACTACTTGTCTGAGTCATTCTCCAACCAGGTCGTGATGAATGTCCCTGACGAGTATCTGTCCGACTCGGACAGAGCGACCCCGGCTGCCGGGGCCCGGCACGGTGGAGATTCTCCACTGGAGAATAACAAGTATCGAATCGTGTCGAGAAATTTCGTAAATACTCCGTATCGTGTTGGGTTATACTTCCACCTTTCGGAATATATCGTATCGTGCAGAGGTCGGAAAAAGCTGCTTCGATATATCTCGATCTCGTCTCGATGTATGTTCCGCCGCGGAGCTTCCGCGTCACTAATTCTCGATCGTAGGATCTCGGAGGATTTTCCCATCATCTCGATCTCATTCTCGATTCTCGAACCGGGCGAGCGCGCCGAACTCGAAGCGGAATATTGCACGCGCTGAGAATCGAACCTGCGTTGTGCGACTGGCAAAGAGCCCTAACTTGGTTGGCCATGCACGGCCAAGGCAGGCTAAATGAGTAATGTTATTGGGGTATAAAATCCGGCCGGAGGCCCGCGATATACTCTAAAAATAGCCCCTTTTTTGGGCTACATACGTTGGGCCCGAAAGTTACATACGTTCGGGCCGGTGGGCAAATTCCCAAAACATATGAAAGTGTTTTCACTATCCGGGTTGAGTTTGCTCGTAATTCGTCTCTCCTTCTGATCTCAATCTGTTAAATGACTTCGACGAGCGGCTCTCCACGAATCGAGTCGTCGTCAAGCTCCATTGAAGACCCTGCTGTGGTGACTGATCATGCTAGGGATGGTCCTAAGAGTCCGGTTGCAAAAAAGAGAAGGCTCTCATTCGCTGACTGGAAGCAAGACAGGCCCCAAGGGGGTAAAAAATTATATGCAGCAAGGCTCGCGCCTGTGTTGGAGGACAGAAAGAATAGCCGATCCGACATCTAGAAAACGCCTGGAACCGATTTCGGAAGGATCTGCCGCATTGGCGAGCACAAACGCCTCCCTGACTTCGCAGTTCGATCTCCATTGTTTAGAAAACCTCTCGATCTCGTCTCGATTCGAGATCGAGACGAGATCGAGACGAGATCGAGATTCTCGGGTCTCGATTCCGACCTCTGGATGGACTGTTTTAAACAGTAGTACTGTTTAAAACAGTTCATATCGTACTGTTACAGTACGTTGGCGACGGGAGCTTTTGGATCAGCAGCATCGATGACGGACAGCAGGTAGAACCTTTCGTGCAATTCCTGCGTCGGCTTATCATACTTTTAAACACATGCGGTCATTTGGTACGAGGGCTAGCAAGTCGGCTGGTGCCAACCATGCAAAGGAGTGGGTTGGCAACAGTCGAAGCCGAAACTGCTGCGGTGTCGCAGGGGGTCGCCGAGGTGTTCCGCCGAGGCTGTACTAACGAGTTCGTCAGAGTCGCGTACGAAGCCTAGTCGAAGAACATGGCATTACTGTCTGCATCGCATGACCTAGAGGTATGCCGCCTGGTAGGAGGTATGAAAGGTGCCTCACGTAGTTGCGGTTGGGGAAAATCGATTCGAAATTTGAATGGCGTGCGGCTTTGCGAGCGCTAAGGAAACATCACGTCACGTCGCGTGATGTATGTCGCCGTGCTGCGGATTTAGCTGGAGATTGAGAAGGTGTATAACTAACTGCGACTTGTGTCACACGATTCGTGTGCGGGGTCGACCGTGAGGG
>NW_003208140.1:5143-8047 GCF_000006405.1 Perkinsus marinus ATCC 50983
CGATAGGTATCAGGTGCGATACTTTCTCGTAACACTTTTATCGTTGAATCTAGCCTATATATCCCTACATAGCTCAATTCTGCGTAGTTTTACAAGTTACAAACAACTACGGGGTGACCAGGGTTACTGCTAGGAGCTGTAAACTATACGTCTGTGAAGATACGGTGCCCTCTTCCGTACGCCTGATCGAGTAACCTATTACCGCAAGAATACAATTGCAGTCTAGAACTATAGGCGCTCTCGTTGTTTCAAGTCTCCAACACATACTTCTAAGGCGTAAGATTTTACGTCTGACAACAAGTCTGGGGGATGCATGCAAGAGTATGCCTATTGATTTCCCGTGAAACGTGGGGCTCCCAAGTGGAATAAGATAGCAAAAAAACGAAATTGTGCTGAGAAATTACGAAGGGCGAACCTTTTTTTCCATCACCCTGTAAAAACCTACTACGCGATTTCATGAATTTTTTCCGTGAAGTGATCAATTTACCACCATCGGATTGTGAAGGATAAAATCTCTCTTGGATTTGAAGTGGGGGCAGTTGCTTTTCAATTCAGGTCGCGACTACGGCGGTGTAGTTATAGACTAGTGTCTTCTCGGTATTAGTGGCGATTTCAAGGAATACAGTTCGCGTAATCTAGTGCAGAAATTATTCTCCTCCAGTCGGTGGCCTATTTAAACAATATAATATTGTTCGATTCAAACACCAAATTTGTATAGGAATTCTTCAAACAGTTTGAAGAATTCCTATACAAATTTTCAGGTTGAGATGAGCAGTAGTTAAGAAGTTGGGCCTACCACAGGAAATTGAGTCTTTAGATTGCGCGTATAATACGCGGCGTATTGTACCTTAGAATAGTGGAGAGTTCAGCGTGAGGCTGCGCACCGGCCTTCCAAGAGATGACTGTGGAAATGGAATAGTTTCATGATTCATGATTTACATGAAAACATATCCAAGATCGAATTTCAATCATTCATATATTCATTCAACATTTCCGCATATATTTCAATCATTGAAATATAAGCTTCGTCTTATCAGTTCAGCTCAGTAGTTTCCCTCTCACTCAGCGGGAAGATAACCTATATGGTTATAGTTACACTTTATTAAATGAGGCTATGGTATCTGATCTTGTTGGTCTCCCTCTTCGAGGAGTTCACTGCGATGCTGCGTGATGACGACTGTTGTCATGGCAAGAAACTGCCGTGCCCTTGCTGCCATTATGACACATGTTGCATTGATGATATATGCACTTGTAGCAAAGTCTGTGATCGTGACTGAGGAAAGTTGTATACAATATGATGTCTAATTTCATAACCGTAATTTTTTCCATTCGATCATGCCCTGGACGAGGCCGAATTATTTAGTCAACCGTTTCAAGTTGAGTACGAGAAGCGTTGACCACAGTCAATTGAAACGGTCCTTAATTACGAGCAATACATGATACAACAATCACGTTCTTCTGCTCTAATGCTGCGGCCATCGACTTCGTCTCTTTATTCCTTCACTCCTCTTAGCCTTCATCCCTCAGCGAGTGTTTAGAACGGCTCGATCCCGCCTTAAGTTGACCACAGTCAAGCGCGGAGAGTGTCGGTTTTTTCATGTTTTCTCTCGGTTACCATAAGTCTACCAATTTCGTGGCGAGTGGCGATTAATACGTACAAATTTTAATACGTAAGGTGACAGTCGTCTGGGGTACAAGCACATAGGGCTAATGCAAGTTTGGAAAATGTCAGTCTTGAGACGGAAAATGTTTGGAAGGATTCTGGGTTTGCTGCGAGTTACAATACATGCACATTCCTTATCTAAGAACAATTGATGGTCAAAGCTTCAACCATATAAGGCCAACAAAGGTCATCACACGTTGGCTAGAAAACCACATACAGCAGAGTAACTTCCTCTGCTGTACGTCATTGACAATCACTTCCTCTGAGGAAGTGACAGTCTGGGAAAATATGCATATGGTCAAGTTGACCATGTCAACTAATGTGTTAGTGATAACTGTGAAAATTCCGAGGAATTCTCATTCGTATCGTTGGACTTACACCCGAATTCATATACGAACTCGACCAGTGCTATCCTTCTGTAAGAAATTTTTTGTGTTCATCTGTCCCCTAATGTGCTATATTCTACAACATTTCCGGGTCAAATCGATATTTTAGCGAAATTTTTATAATTCACCGACTTCTTTTGAAAAATGCCTTTTTTAAACTTTTAACCGATTGGTTTTAATAAACTACCCAAAATTCTATTGAAATAGCTGATCTTTTTAAAAACTTAACGACTTTAATAAACGACGTTAGTTTTAAGGACAGAAGTGATCGCAGCGTGACAATCACGCCGTGACTACCTCCTGGAGTACTACTCCATACACAACATCACGCGTGCTACGCATGCACACACTCATAATGAGTGACTCATTAACAGGACATTAGCACGAAAGATACGTTTTGATCATTTGAATGGTTTCACTAGAGTTTTAGTGAAACCCCGCATTAACATAACATCTGAGCTCAGTATTCGACCATAATGCAGCTGTCATACTGGAGCACAGAATCAACACACAGCCGACGATGGTTCAAGAGGGGAGGAATAGCCTCCAGATGATTGGAACAAAGGATACGTCCGGAAAGACCGTATTCAGAGTGTAGCGTCTTGGGGCTCAAGTATGGTCCTTCCCAGTGACAACTCAGGATCATTTGAGGGTTCGGAGTCATTCATTAGGTAATGAGGGTGATAATATCTGATACCGATATCATATGAATCAATAAGTTCGACCAAAAAGAATAATGGGCAATTCGTGAGGCTTCCAAAGCACAAGCAATGAGCAATGGGGCACACACACATAGCATGATCGATTGTGTTCGGGTGATGACGACTCACGCAGTCGCACGCACGTGAGAGCAAC
>NW_003208140.1:8147-10873 GCF_000006405.1 Perkinsus marinus ATCC 50983
GGGTTATTGCTGTGCAGCACAACTGTGATTCGAGGAGCCCAGAAGTCTTTTCTGAGCTCCATTTCACAACTTCTAGTAGGAGCTGCTCTGATGAGAATACTAGTAGATTATCCGACGCGGTCGAACCTAAGCCGCAGAGCAATGTGAGTATTGCAACATGCCATATAAGAGAATGGAAAATAATAGACATATCAAACTGAATGGTGTTGAGATCACTGCATATGTAACCAGGGGATTCTCGCAATCACCTTACTCGTATTCTTCTACGACTAGTCAGTATCAATTTGACATGCAAATGTAGGAAATGTGTGTCATTTTCCGAGATTGTTGAAAGCCGATCTGAAACTACATCGCAGAAGCAATATGAGCGTATGAAGTGATATGAATAACCTTTAAATCATTCAATTATCATTGCTGCCTCCCAGTTGTGTTTGCGTGCAAATCCGTACGCGTACGTTCAAACACGCCATCATCTTATTCTTCCACCTTGAAGTGTGACTGATTGCGTAATGGTTAGTGTCCAGGCATAGCGTTCGATAGGTATCAGGTGTGATATTTTCTCGTAACACTTTTATCGTGGAATCTAGCCTATATATCCCTACATAGCTCAATTCTGCGTAGTTTGACAAGTTACAAACAACTACGGGGTGACCACGGTTATTGCTAGGAGCTGTAAACTATACGTCTGTGAAGATACGGTGCCCTCTTCCGTACGCCTGATCGAGTAACCTATTACCGCAAGAATACAATTGCAGTCTAGAACTATAGGCGCTCTTGTTGTTTCAAGTCTCCAACACATACTTCTAAGGCGTAAGATTTTAGGTCTAACAACAAATCTGGGGGGATGCATGCAAGAGTATGCCTATTGATTTCCCTTGGAGCGTGGGGCTCCCAAGTGGAATAAGATAGCAAAAAAACGAAATTGTGCTGAGAAATTACGAAGGGTGAACCTTATTTTCCATCACCCTGTAAAAACCTACTACGCGATTTCATGAAATTTTTTCCGTGAAGTGATCAATTTACCACCATCGGATTGTGGAGGATGAAATCTCTTTTGGATTTGAAGTGGGGGTAGTCGCTTTTCAATTCAGGTCGTGACTACGGCGGTGTAGTTATAGACTAGTGTCTTCTCGGTATTAGTGGCGACTTCAAGGAATATAGTTCGCGCAATCTAGCGCAGAAATTCTTCTCCTCCAGTCGGTGGCCTATTTAAACAATATAATCATGTTTGATTCAAACACCAAATTTGTATAGGAATTCTTCAAACAGTTTGAAGAATTCCTATACAAATTTTCAGGTTGAGATGAGCAGTAGTTAAGAAGTTGGGCCTACCACAGGAAATTGAGTCTTTAGATTGCGCGTATTGTACCTTAGAATAGTGGAGAGTTCAGCGTGAGGCTGCGCACCGGCCTTCCGAGAGATGACTGTGGACCTGGAATAGTTTCATGATTTCATGATTTACATGAAAACATATCCAAGATTGAATTTCAATCATTCATATATTCATTCAATCATTTCCACATATATTTCAATCATTGAAATATAAGCTTCGTCCTATCAGTTCAGCTCAGTAGTTTCCCTCTTTCTCAGCGGGAAGATACTCATTATTCATAGCATCTTTCGAGAACATTCCAGGTTGTGTTAGAAAGACAGCTCATTATTCCCTAGAGAGTACCACGAGCTGTTCATCACTCTCTTATTCATTGGTCTAGTAGTATAATACTGCGTTAACACCGTTGTTGCCCGATTTAGCTTCGCGCATGATGCATCATGATCTGTCTTGCTCTTAGTAGTTTCAATGATAAACACAACAGTAGAGTTTTTCCACTAGTTACAATACATCTGAACTAAACTAACACTTAAACGTCAAATTAAGGAACAACAAGAACATCGTTGTGTCGTAGGGTAACCTATATCGTTATAGTTACACTTTATTAAATGAGGCTATGGTATCTGATCTTGTTGGTCTCCCTCTTCGAGGAGTTCACTGCGATGCTGCTTGATGACGACTGTTGTCATGGCAAAAAACTGCCGTGCCCTTGCTGCCATTATGACACATGTTGCATTGATGATATATGCACTTGTAGCAAAGTGTGTGATCGTGACTGAGGAAAGTTGTATACAATATGATGTTTAATTTCATAACCGTAATTTTTTCCATTCGATCATGCCCTGGATGAGGCCGATTTATTTAGTCAACCGTTTCAAGTTGAGTACGAGAGGTGTTGACCACAGTCAATTGAAATGGTCATTAATTACGAGCAATACATGATACAACAATCACGTTCTTCTGCTCTAAGGCTGCGGCCATTGATTCCTTCATTCCTCTTGGCCTTCATCCCTCAGCGAGTGTCTAGAACGGCTCGATCCTGCCTTAAGTTGACCACAGTCAAACGCGGAGAGTGTCGGTTATTTTCATGTTTTCTCTCGGTTACGATAAGTCTACCAATTTCGTGGCGAGTGACGATTGATACGTACAGATTTTAGTACGTAAGGTGACAGCCGTCTGGGGTACAAGCACACAGCGCTAATGCAAGTTTGGGAAATGTCAGTCTTGAGACGGAGAATGTTTGGAAGGATTCTGGGTTTGCTGCGAGCTCCAATGCATGCACATTCCTTTTCTAAGAACAATTGATGGTCAAAGCTTCAACCATAAAAGGCAAACTAAGGTCAAAGGCAAATTAAGGTCATCACACGTTGGTTGAAGGACCACATACAGCAGAGGA